>NC_048219.1:64237763-64250181 GCF_002007445.2 Ailuropoda melanoleuca | reverse complement strand
AAAAATCTTAAAAAAAAAAAAAAGATATTTATCAAATGGTTACGAGCACAGACCCAGCAGGCAAACTGCTGTGTGACTTTGAGCCGGTCACTCCTTCGCGCCTTGCCTCCGTAGCCTTGTCTGTGAAAAGTGAGGAATTACAGAGCCGCCCCCAGGTTGCTGTGAGGACTTTGCTGTGCTGAGCAAGTGTGTGCCTGGACTGCGCGTGGTGCTGTTGGGGTAACACTGAGCCACCGCCAGAAAGCCAGCTGCCACCAGTGCAGATCCTGATATTTCACTCCTCTTCCTTCCTTCCTTCCTTCAGCCCTAGACTTGGGAACTGGAAGAGCAAATGCTTCTACATCAGAGACACAGAGTGTGACCTCACCGATGAGATTGTGAAGGACGTGACTCAGACATACCGGGCACGGGTCTTGTCCTACCCAGCTGATATCAACGATTACTATGGGGACCCTCCGTTTACAGACTCCCCGGAGTTCACACCTTACGTGGACAGTAAGTACTCTTTGTAGTAACCATTCTTTCAGTCTTGGCCTGAATATTTTTGTGAGCTTGGGACTCTTAGGGGCTATTACATAAAAACTATGCCGCCATACACATATCCTCTTTCTCAGAAATTGGCAAGTAAGTGCCATAGCCCTCTTGGCTCATTCCTGGTGTGGTAGGAGGTTCACAGAACGTAAACCCTGCAGTTGCTAACAGTGTCATCACGTAACTAACTCCACCTGTCTGTACCCAGGCCCTCCCAGCAACTGGTGGGATGGAGGGGCCGGGGGTGGGGGGTGAGGACATCCACCAAAGCTGGAGAGTCAGCATTTCCCCCACGGATATTTAGGACGTTACATATGACAGATGCACATAAGTCTCCTAAATATTCTCTTCCATCATGAGACCGGAAGTCCCAGCTTAAGGTCTCACAAACAGTCACAAATCCGTGGGTAGGCCGTGGGGTAGTCCAGTTTTCCTCTGAGTCCACAATCAGGCTTGCTGACCTTTTTAAATAACCTGATCAGGATCGGAGTCCCGTGATGTGCCGGGCCTTGTCTGGCGTGCTCCCAGCCTGCCTCCTTCATGCCAGCTTGGAAAATGAGGAATGCTTCCCTCCCCAGCCTTTGCCCCAGTAAGCTGACCTTAGCACCTAAAAAAGAATGCAGAGGATTCCTGCCAAGTAGGAGATTTGGATTTTTTTGTTTCTTTTTTTTTGGTCCGGACTATGGTTCTGAACTAGGTATTTTTAATGAACAGATGTAGCACATTGAGAAGAGTGAAATCAGCTGCTCTTTCAAGAAGAATTCGAATGAAAGTTTAGAATGAAAGGGTGTTAAGTGTTTTATGCGGTGCTTTTGTACTGACTTTCTGACTGCCCAGTGAGGGAGAACACTTTCTCCCAGCAGGGATGGTGAGAGGCTGAGGGGCAGTCCACCGCCTTTCCCCTCCGGCGTCGACACTGAGGGTGGCAATAGGAAGTCTGTCTGCCTTCCCCAAGCCCCCATTTGCCAGAGCCCGTCTTCACTCTCCTGTGTGGCCTTCACTTTTATGTCTCTCACGGCGCTCAGCTACAGCCACCCCTCAGGGACCGTGCGGGGTCTGTGTTCCTCATTCCCCTTTGGTCACATCCTCATGATTTCCTTTTATATAGTTCTTGAGTTTTTTATAAACCACTTCAAATCCTTTTGGTGTAAGATAGAAAATATTTTACAGGGGCACCTGGGTGGCTCAGTCGGTTAAGCAGCTGCCTTCAGCTCAGGTCATGATCCCAGGGTCCTGGCATCAAGGCCCACGTCAGGCTCGCTGCTCAGCAGGGAGTCTGCTTCTCTCTCACCTCTGCCTGCCTCTCCCCCTGCTTGTGCTCCCTTTCTCTCTCTCTGTCAAATAAGTAAATAAAATCTTTAAAAAAGAAAATATTTTATATATTAATTTTGCATGTGCTCACACACACACATACTTGCATGTACCTCCTGTTGAATTACTGAGATTTATTCTACTGTCATACAGCCTAAGCACAACAAATGACTGAGCCACTGCAAAGACCCAGTGGTTAATGCTGGTCCCCTGAGGTACCAAGGACATATCCTGGTCTTTCTCACAGCGCCTCATTTATTGTATCTAAAATGTGGAATCTTATACCACTGTATTGTGTAACACAACAGCCACTAACTACAGATGGCTACAGAGCGCTTGAAATATGACTAATGTTATAAGTCGAAAATGCATACTGGAGTTTGAAAAATATCTCCAAAAATTTTTATATTGATTACACCTTAAATGATAATATTTTAGGTACTGGGAGTTAAACAAAATGTATTATTAAAAGTAATTTCAGCTGTTCCTTTTTACATTTTCTGATGTGATGACAAGGAAATTTAAAATGACATCTGTGGCTCCATTATATTTGCACTGACAGACTGCCCTTGGAAGTCTCAGGGTTCTGCTCCGGAGCCCCTTAGCTTCCGACTGCCGGGGAGCCCTTCTGTGCAGCTGTTTCACAAGGGATGATGGGCTATCATCAATTCTGATAACTAAATGGAATTCTACTTGGTATAGAATTCTTTGGTTCCAACGGAGCTCCTTTTCTATGTTTTAGCAAAGCTTGGACAGGCAAAAATTCAGAGTTTCAAACAAGTTGGGACAAAACTGAATGTGACCATACAAGATGCACGCACCTTAGTCAGGAGGAACGGCACCTTCCAAAGCCTCCAGGATGTTTTTGGCAAGAACTTAAGTTACACACTTTATTACTGGAAAGCTTCAAGTACAGGAAAGGTGAGGATTCTTTCGTTTGTTTTTATGACTTGTTTTTAAATCGTGGCTCCTTGGCTTTACAGCCCACTTCTTCGCTCCGTTCAAAAATGCCAGAATGGGGTGGTTGGGAGAACAGCATGGTGGAGGGGGAGGGGGGTCTGCTGTCACGGTTCCACCTGTGACTCCAGGCTGGGCCCCTCAGATCCTCAGGCTTCTCAGCCAAGGACTGGACCGGGTTGTCTCTTAGGCTCCTGCCAGCTCTCCCATTTCTTCCTCTCTGGTGGATCCCAGAGACAGAATCGATTTTCCATTCAACGATGAATGCTTCATTCCCTTTTTCCTTTATGGCAAATATCTTCTAGAGGAGCTAAATTGGGTTGGATGTGCGTAAATTGGATATTTTTGGTCTTGGAAGAAGCATCCTTAGCCGTTACCAGGGGGAACAGAGCAGCCAAGTCGCTTCTAATCCTTTCTACATCAGGTGTGTCCCTGCAAGCTTTTACTTCCACCAGTGACTTAGTAACAGGGAAAGAATTCACTCTGAGCCCAGGTGAATTCAGAACTCTTCATCTTTTAACAGAAAACAGCCCAGACAGACACTAACGAATTTTTGATTGATGTGGATGAAGGAGAAAACTACTGTTTCAGTGTTCAAGTAGCGATACCATCACGGAAGGCTAACCAGAAGAGTACAGAAAGTTCCACTGAATGCACGAGCCATGAGAAAGGTATGTTCAGAGGTGAATGGCTCTGCCCAGCATTCATCTGGGAGGCACGGACAACTTCCAGAGGACTGGTCCACCCTCAGAACCAGGATGGACTTTTGTTCGGGGAGAAACAGCCTTCTTGTTGTTATTGTTGTTTGTCTGTGTTGTGTTGTTCGGGGGGTACTCAACAATTTTAGGCATTTGTAAATGTTTCTGTGTTGTTCCCTTATATTAGCAAGTGTTTTCTTGAGCCCCTACCACGTGCCGAGCTCTCTGCTAAGCTCTGGACACATGGTGCATGTTTAGGATTTAGCATCAAATCACAGATTTCTCTGGGTATTTTTTCATGGTTTAATTCTGATCGTGGGAATTATGGGGGAGTGACTGGACCAGCTGTAGCAGCACCCACTAGACATTTGTGAGCACCTGCTATGGGCTGTTGTCACAGAGGACAGAAAGTCTAACCCATGAAGGGAAGAGACTGAGTCTGTCAGATAGTCCCTCGTGAAGGTGTGGGCACACCTGGGGCCCAGACCCCCTGTGAGGAGTGATTTCTAACTGGAAGTGCTACACAGGTTCAGACTCATCCAATGAAGCTGAAAGCCTGAGTCTCCCTCCAGGCTTTATAGGGAAAGGACTCTGAGGACATTCAGGGAACAAAAGAGTCATAGGATAGCTCCTTGCTAAGATGAGATTTGAAAATTTAAAAACACGTTTAATAAGTTCTCTCCTATTGATTGACCACGATGGAAGCAGGGAAGAAAAGTGCTCTCCGTCCCTCTGGTCCTGCACCCCTCTGCGCCATCAGACCCCCGGTCCTCACATCCATCTCCCTCAAGCCAGCTGGAGTTCTGCTGACTCTCTGCCTTCATACACACCCAGATCACTGCTTCCCTGCCTCTACTCCCTCTCCTGAAATGTGTCCTTTGGAAACATTTCAAATGCCACCTCCACCAGGAAGCCTTCCTGTTGCCCCAGCCAATTATCATCTGTCCTTTACCTGAACCCTGCTAGCACTCTGTCTCACTCTTCGCACTGATCGTTCGTCTTCTACGATTATAATCCTGGCCACCAAACCCAGCATTATTTTTAGCCACGTGTTTGTAACAGCTGTTTCTGCTCCCACTTACGTGTACCATTTCCAGGCTGAACATTATCCAGTTTATTAAAACAGCCCATTAAATGATGTTCACCACCATCAACTGCCCTAAAACATAGAGGGTTTGACCTGTTCTTTCCTAATCAAAATGTGTTGCGGTAGAAAGAAAGGAGGAAAGAAATTTCAAATTATGCAAAAGTGTAATTTGGTGTCATTTGGGGTTATGCCCCCCGTTCTGCCCACTGATAAATGGGATTCAAGCTCTCAAGGTTGAAGTTGACCAGTACCTTTTGTTTTTCAGGAGTGCTCCTTGTCATTGTAATTGTGGCAGTGGTGGCCATCATCCTCACCATTATCCTGTCTGTGACCCTGTACAAGTGCAGGAAGGTGCGTGCGGGGCAGAGTGGGAAGGAGAGCTCCCCGCTCCATACTGCATAAAGCGCGGGCCCGGGGAGCTGCCAACCGTGCCCGAGTATGTGTTGCACTGCGACCAAGGACTTTTAAGACAACAGAATATATACATGGAAACACAAATGAGTATTTTGGAGCATGGAGACTCTTGGGCTCAAAGAAAGCTCTTGATCTGACCTGTTCTCATGATTAGCATTCTGGTTTCCCTGACAGCATTAGACACTTTGGAATGTAACGTACGGTACAACCAATTCCAAGTTTTGAAAATTTCTATTTTAACACTATGGCACCTTTTGCACATATCATGCATAGAATGTATATTCTACACCCCAGATGAAACCAGGTTGTCTAATCAAAAACAAATGAACAAAAAGCCTTAAAAAAAAATCCTGGGTAGATTTTTGGAAAACTTTTGAGAAACTGACTTCAAATCATGTGGGAGAGTAAAATGGAAATTGGGTGGACTTTTTCTAACATAGAACATTCTTTTGTGATATATGGTGTTAGGTTCTTCTTTTTTGAGTTCTTTTGGAGTTTCAGAACAATTGGCAAACTTTTATGTGAATGTGTTAAATGCAGAAGCCTTCTGTTTGGGGGCACATTCCTGAAGTGCCTTGCAGTTTAGCACTTTAACTGACTCAAATGCTGTGGATTAAGCACTTGACCACTGACTATATTTTTATAAGACTACTATATAGGCCACATAGAGGTGATGACTTAAGGTACTACAAGCTTTTATGGTCAATATTGTATATATTTATATAATTTTCTATAAGGTTTTATACATGGGGATATTCTATTTATAGAAGTAATATTGTTCTGTTTGTATATATTGAGATAATTTATTTAATATACTTTTATATAAATAAAAGTGATTGGGAATTGTGGCTATTGTATTTATTATATCTTCCATTTTATTATTTATGATTTGGTCTTTGTATTAGTTGGCTCTGCTGCAGGAACAAATGACCCGAAAATTCTCAGTGGCTCACAACAACGTTATCTTGAATTCTCACTTACATTAGTTTGGTGGCTGCAAGTTGACTGCAGCTCTTCTTAATTCTGTTCTCATTCTAGGCCCCGAACCAAAGGGGAAGACTCTATTTGGGTCAGGCCTGAGGGAAAAGCAAAGAGCTAGTAGTAACAGCGCCATGTCTTTGAGCTTTGAGCCACCTTGTCACTGGCCCAGGCAAGATGCCTGACCATGCCTGACAATTCTCTGCCTATGGGGAGGCACCACCAGTCACACAGCAATGGCAGGGACACATGGTATCCCAGGAAGGGAGAAAATTATACAGCCAACTGCAGATTTAGAGGGGGTGACTTCTTTCCATGGGCCTTAGTTTGAGTTGCAGATGAAAACTGGAGAGGAGAAAGAAAAAATTCTTTGGACTATCATCTTGAAAGAAAATTGGATAAAAGGGCAACATAAGATAGGGAGAGAGAGAAGTGGAGTCTCTAGGGTTCATTAAAGTAAACTAAATTGAGAGCTCTTTGTGTATAGGACTGGGTCTGGCTCATGTTCACGGCCCCTTGAAGGCAGCAGTGACAGTAGGGTCTTAGTCATGGCTGAGTCCAACTGACCGCATTACCTCCCTCTAGAGTAGAGAAATATGGAGTCCACCATTCAAACACAAATACAACACGGCATAACAGTCTTGATCTCACCAGAATACTGAAAGAGGATTTTAACTAGAGATGGAAGTGAGACTCCCGGCACCCAGTCGGGCTACAACCGTGTTTGCTCCGCACTGCAAAAGGCTGGGCCCGTGCAGGCTAGGAAGAACACCCAGAACCCAGATGGCACACCTACCTGGAAGGGCCCCCCACGGACACCCTGAGCAACATTAAAATAAGGGAAGAAGCAGTTCACTGTCCAGCTGCTCATCAATTTCAAGTCCCTCTGTGCCTTTGCTCCAAAGAACTCCAAGCATTATCAATAAAACTCTAAACATCACGTGTTTGATATAACATCACATTCTCTGGAAGGAAGGGAAAAACAAACCTTCGCTGTCCCCCAAAAAATGGTAGCCTGAAAGGAGAAAAGTGGTAGAAACTTCAGAGAACTAAAGGAAAACTGACCATCAGTTTATGGGGGTCGTTTTGTTGGTTTGCTTTTCACAAACAATCTGTTTAGGTCCCAGAGAGGCTGAATGGGACACTCGGCAGTGTTTGGTTGTGCCAGAGAAAGAAGGCAAGCCTTTACAGCCCAGTCAACGAGAGAGCTTGGCAGGGGCATGCCCTGCAATAAGTGTGCTTTGGCCGTTACCTTGAATTCCTGCTCAAGCAGGCTCCCCGGGACACAGAGCTTAGTGCACTCTATGGGGGAGGACGGAGAACAAGTCCCAGAGAGGGCATCTGACTGCGTGTTTCCATCAGGCTGCTCTTTCCCTGCCAGGAATAATTAACGGCGTTATGTGATTCCTCAGCCTCATAATCTAAGGAATTTGAATGGACCCACTAAAGAGAGCACAGGCGGAGTGAAAGCTGGTCTGGGTAGTAACAAGGTGTCTGGCTGTTCACAGGGAAGGAATTCATTCCAGATCCGAATGAGGCCACACTACAGTGATCAGGAGGCTTCGCAACTGCACTTTAACCACGCCTCGGGTTTCCCCACCTGTCCTTATCCCTGACACTGAACAGCAGCTGCTAAAATCAACACTGTCCGTACCACTGGGAGCAGAAAAGCCATACTATTAATTGTTGGCTGGTATCCAGAAACTGCTGCCCTCCAGTGGGCCAAATTGTACTTACTTATCCTGGCCTTTGACATATCATAAAGCTAATTGCTAGTAAACAAACTTTCAAGCTTTGAAAATAGATCTTTAGGATCTTAAATTATTGATGAAGTTTGATTTACATATAAGAAATTAATACTTGTGAAATCCAAAGACATTTTACCCTAGTTACAGCTCATGGCTTATAATCGAAGTACCACTCTCTTAAATAAACAAAGGAACAATTACTCCTGGCCACGAAATGGGAAATAGCCTCATTCCCAAATGCAGTTCTTACGCGTTCTAGGACATGTGTATTTAGCAGGTGTTATTTCTTCTCCAATGGTGGCCTGACCTTTGTTACTGTTACCATGTGACTCTCACTCAGAAGCTTATAGTGGACACTTGTTCCCCTTCCCATAGCCCCTGTTTTTCACCTGGGGATCTAGGTGATTCTCGCTTCGCCATTCAGTACATTCCTTCCTTGTCACTGCAGACATTGGTTTAGGCATAGGACCTAACCTCATCTAGGAAATGTGAATCTCGGGGCTTTTTCTGGGAATGTGGGGATGCTCTTTCTTGAGGACTATAATGAAGAAACCTGTGGCCCCCAGAGCTGTTGGCAGTTAGCTCAAGACCACAAAGGGAGCCAGACTCTGCTGGAGATAACATACTGGAGGGCAGTGCAGGGTGATGGAAAGAAACTAAGTCACCAAGCTACTGGATCAAACCTTGCCTGAAGTTCTCCCTACCCATGGACTTTTCACAGGATATAAGCCACTTAATTGCCTAAGTAAGCTTTGGCTCAGGTTTTCTTGACTTTTTTGACTAGCTGTCAAAAGTGCCCGAACTGAGGCTGTGGAAGTACTGACCACGTGATATAAACAGAGAGAAGGAGGGGCCCCCAGTGTGAGCTTATGATAGAAAATGTTCATACTGTAAATGTCCACATTCATGCCCTCTCAACTACTAGATGATTTTGCCCTGAAATAATCTCTGCTTGCTGGCACTATTAAGTTCTCCTTTTCTATTCATTTATTCCTATCAGAACACAAACATACTGTATTATTTTCTACCTTAAAACACTAATCTTCCTTTGACCTTATAGACACCCTCATCTGGATTTCCTCCTCACTTCCTACTCCTTGGACACCATCCTCAACTTGTAAATATTGGATCACCTTAGTGCTCCAACCTATTGTCTATCAATAATCCTCTCCAGGTAATATAGCCATGCCCATGCTCTCTCATCTCGCTCTGTCATCATCTCACTCTATCATGCTATATGCCCATATCATCTGAATGTGGATGACTCCCAATGTGTATCTTAGCCCCCAGCCTCTTTCCCACACTCCAGAGTTGCGCTGCAGACCCAACTACTTACACAACATCTCTACCTAAATGTCAAATTGGCATCTCAATCTTAATATGGCCAAAGAGAATCTGTAATTTCCCCCAACCCCAAAACCTGTTTCTTCCCCAGTCTTTCCCATTTCAAGAAATGGCACCACCACTGGCTCAGGCCAAAACCCTTGGTGTCATCACTGACTTCTCTTTCTTCTCGCGTTCAATCCATTGGCAAAGGGGTCAGCTCTACCTTTAAAATACCCCAGTTCCAGGGATGGCTGGGTGGCTCAGTGGGTTAAGCATTCAGCTCAGGTCATGATTTCAGGGTCTTGGGATGGAGCCCTGCCTCCGGCTCCCTGCTCAGCCGGAAGTCTGCTTGTCCCTCTCTCTCTGCTCCCCAACCCCAGCTCATGCTAGCTCTCACTCTCTCTCTCTGGGATAAATAAATAAATCTTAAAAAAAAAAAAAAAACCGGTTCCAAAAGTTACCTCCTCCTCCTCAGATATCCCACTAATTCCAGCCATTCTCATCTCCCACGGGATTATTTCAGCAGCCTCCTCGCTGGTGGCCTCCCTGTTCCCACATTCGGTCCCAAAATTCCATGTTCCTCACAGCAATCATAGCTATCTTTTTAAAAATATAAATTCTGTTTTTAGGGTTACTGTCCTCAACCCTCCAAGAGGACTCTGCAGTGGTGGGGGGCAGGAGGTTGGGGATGATTCCCGATTAGAGTTAATCAAGGGGAAATGGGCACACAGTATGACCGGGGCGCTTTAGCCGCAGCCGCTGTGATAGCTTGCGCGAAGGCTGGCATGGTTGGAGGTGGTGCGAGCCGGACGCCAGGTGCCATGGCTTCCCCTCAGTCCTCACTCTCCCCTCCTCTGTAACTGGCTTTTCTTCCTGACTTCTCCCCCTGCTGCCCAGGGGCCCCAGGCCCTGCACCAGATGCAGAGGGAACCATTTTCCCTAGGCTTTTCTACCAGGTCTTTCTGGGAATCCAAAGAGAGAATGGCCACGTTCTTTTGTGGGGATCCACAAAGGCCTCAAGGAAGAGGCATGTGGGAACTGACACGGGTCTCTCCTTCCATGGTCTCCCCTGAGATCCGCCTTCTCGCCGATTCTGTGGGGGCTGCCCTGACAGCAGAAGGCCCAAAAGGCCGCTGAGCTCAGACCAGCTCGGATACCGGGGAGCTGCCCAGCTGTTCCCCGCCCAGGAGCCCAGGCCCCTGCAGTGCCACAAACAGTGGGACGTAGCCCATGGATGCAGCACTTGTAACTTTCTTCACTTTTCTAACACTTGCTTTAATTTTAACTTAGGCTCCCTTTCCACCAGCTGGTAGAATCCAACCCGAGTGATCTGGCAATTCCCTGGAATGTCCGCTTTTCCCCTGTGTGCAGTCGGCTACCCCCACTGCCACGGTTCCTGCCTCCAGGTCCCTCCACTTCCACTCCAGCTAGTGTCTCCCTCCAGCCTGGGAAATCTGTGATAGGCGGAGGGTGGTTGGGCTGGAGGTGTGGGGAGCCTCGCTCCTGCTTGCTGCTATGTCCTCTATACATCTGCTGGCTGTGCACTAGTCCCATCTGTCCAGGCTGAACTGAACTAGAGGGGACTCCAGGCTTCTCTGCTTTCAGCTACCATATCCCCCCAGAACAGTGATCATGGAACTGCGGACTGACTGAGTGGGGAGAAGGGTCAAGACTGAAGGATACATCCATCCACAGCATGAGCATTCCTATTTAACAATGTGACCCAGCCCCTTGTATGACTTCTTTTGTCTTAGACTGGAGATCTGGATCAATTGTGGCCAGAAAAAAGATAATATAATTGGTCCACTTTAAGACAAACTCTCACCCTAGACCAAGAGCAGCCATGTAGATTAGAGTAGGAAATAGGGCATCTAATTTGAAGAGGGAGGAAACGCTGGGTAGATGATCTTGCCGGTGCCCAGTACATGTTCCAGACCAGGCAAGAGGTAATGGCAAAGAAGACGACTTAATGAGAAAACTACAGCCAAAGCTGTAAAGGGTGGTGAGATAAGTAGTAAGACAAATAAGAACTGAGGAAACTGGCAGGAAATAACCTGGTTAAGGCCTATCCTCAGTCTCAAGAGCTCTGGCAATATTCTGGGGTGGGGGGAAAACAGTAATTACAAAACTGAAATCAACCAGTATCTTGGGAAGATTTTTTGGCCATTTCTCAAATGATCTATTAGAATTAGAGATACTGAAGCACAAAAACAGGCAGGAAGAAGTCCCAGCCTAGTGCTATGGATTTGGAACTGGAAACGTAAACTGACAGTCAATTTCTAACAATTGCCACAGGTCCACAGGTCAAGTGACAAAAATTCAAATTTCTGTTGTTTTACTGAAATCAGCCTGCAAAATTCATACAAAATCCTTATAAGACACTAAATTCTTCATTCTTGGCCGAAGCACCTCACAAAAATAATAGAGAAAATTAAATAACTGTAGCAAAACTATTGTAACAACTCTCATTTTCTTATAAAAGCACTTAGTAGTTGTATGCTGTTATGTCCATCACATCAATTCTATATGTCGAAACTCAACAAATTAACAAATAATTTGAAGAAGAAAAGAAAGAAACTTACCTTACTAAGATTTGAATACAGGTCAACGACACTGTTACAAAACTTTTCTACATTGTATAAGCAGCTGGTCTGGGTTGGCTATTCTGTTGTCCAGATTTCCCATTTTATAATAAGTGAAAGCTCTAAAAACAGGTGTAAGAAAACAACATTCAAACTAATGATGTTAAACATCAAACAATTCACATTCTAGCGCACAGAACAAATTCACAGAAACAGAAAAGTCTGGAGCTGGAAGAGACCTTAAAGGTTGTCCTTACTTTAGAGATAAGGAAGCAAGTCCATGACTTGCAAATTAATGGAAGCGCCAGAATTAGAGTCTAAACTGCTGAGGCTTTTGCCTACATCCTTCTGGGTCTAAGAGAACTTCCTTGAAAAACATAGCCAATACAAAAGAAAAACTTCTCCATCTCAATATCATAAGCATTTCTATTCAATTTAAGTATTTTTAATATAAAAATAGGTTATCACTTACTGGAGATACTCCTCATAGAGGTATTTAGTTAGTCTTACTCGGAAGCACAGTTTGAGCTCATTTAACCCAAACTTCAAGAAGTTATTAACTACAGAGATCTGAAACAAACAAACCACATATTACTGGGTTTACTACATTTCTACTTACAAAATTATCGTTTATTTCTCTAGCATTGGCTCTGTCCCCAAACCCCATGGTTTTTATAACTGATAGTCCACACTGATACAATTTGGTTCTGTTTTACTCAGAGTGTACAAAGATACAAAGAGAACATGCTAAACCAAATGCAATTGGCTATATTATCCTGATATATT
>NC_048219.1:64185155-64237663 GCF_002007445.2 Ailuropoda melanoleuca | reverse complement strand
AAAATTCTTATAGTGCCAGTAAAATAAAGAACCAAGCTAAGAATATCACTTATGATTTAAACCAAACACTGGCCTTTATTTTTCATAAATTCAGATAATAAATTCCAATTTCACTTTNTTAAATCTCTGACATATTTTCTAATTAGCTGGATTACACAATCAAGTTTTTTTTCTCCCATATTTATAATATTAAAATTCTTATAGTGCCAGTAAAATAAAGAACCAAGCTAAGAATATCACTTATGATTTAAACCAAACACTGGCCTTTATTTTTCATAAATTCAGATAATAAATTCCAATTTCACTTTAACTACATTAGTGGTTCAAGTTACTATGATAGTTTATGGCCTAAAGCAATGGTTCTCAATCAGGGTGATTTTGCCATCACACTTACCCACACCCCAGCCTCCTCGGGACATTTGCCAATGTCCTGGAGACATCTGGGGTTGTTAAAACTGGGGGAGGGGCATTACTGCCATCAAGTAGGATGCTACTAAACTTCAGAGAAACCCTGGCCTAAAGGTTAGACCAAAACAACACATAGGGACACATCCACATATGTAGACAATGAAATAGAACCCAACCTAATTCCTTTTTTACTATCTAGGAGAAAGGTTTACATTGAAAAATTCTGCTCTATGTTACAAAACTAAACTTGAAATAGGAACTTAGTACTGTAAATCTTTAAAGTAAACTTAAGAAGTAAAAATCTCAGAAGATTTTAGTAAGATCCAAATTTTTCCCTATGTAAAGATTTTTAAAGAATTACACTTACAAGAGGCATGGCAGCAATGGAGTTGAATAAGTATCTCTTTCTTTTTTTTTAAAGATTTTATTTATTTATTTGACAGAGAGAAACAGCCAGGGAGAGAGGGAACACAAGCAGGGGGAGTGGGAGAGGAAGAAGCAGGCTCCTAGCTGAGGAGCCTGATGTGGGGCTGATCCCAGATCAAGGGGATCACGCCCTGAGCTGAAGGCAGATGCTTAAGGACTGCGCCACCCAGGTGCCCCTGAATAAGTACCTCTTGAAATCTTTCCTGCTACGACCAATGATACCACTGCAAACCACCACATGCAATGCATTAGTTGCAAAAGAAGCAATATTTAACACCAAGAAAATCTGTAAAGCTCTAAAATTACTCTTGGAAGTTTTTATTGACTCAAAAAAGAGTAAATAAGAAAAGAAGAGGCTGAAAAACATTTAAATGTAGAAACATGTTTCCAACTTTTGAAATTTGATCATTTTAAAGAGGCTTCTTGAAAATCACTCTATAAACGGCAAAATTAAGTAACAATGATTTCCTTGGCTCTTTCCTTCATAAAAATGGTAATTTATAAAAAGGCTTATGCTGCCACAAAAGGGGTGTAGATGGCAAAACAACCAACAACTTTATAGAGTCAGCAATGGGTTACTATGGATGAAATAAACTAGTATTTGTTTTGAAATATTTTAATATCCTGATTCTCATGTGTGTGAACTAAGGGCAGAGATAGCCTAATGAGAGATCAGCCAACTCTCATTGTTAAAAGGTCAAGGGTAAATATTTTAAGCTTCTGTGGGCCAGAAGGTCTCAGTTCCCATTATTCAGTTCTGCTATTGCAGAGGAAAAACAGCCAAGAATGAGACTGGCTGCATCTTAATACAATTTTCCCAAACGGACGGCAGTGCGTTTGACCCGTGGAGCCTTATCTGCTGACACCAGGACTAAATCCTAAGTCCTCTCTAGCAGACTAGCGGGGTTCCTCAGAGCCTCAGAACGGTTCTCTAGAGGCTTCAGATCTGTTAACACACTTCAACTAGACCAACTCCTCTTTTACATTTTTAATTTATTTTATGCATTCTCTGTTTTAAAAATATCCATTAAGAACTTCTTTAAAGGACGCCTGGGTGGCTCAGTCGGTTAAGCGGCTGCCCTCAGCTCAGGTCATGATCCCGGGGTCCTGGGATCAAGTCCTGCACTGAGCTCCCTGCTCAGAGGGGAGCCTACTTCTCCCTCTGCCTCTGCCTGCTGCTCCCCCTGCTTGTGCTCCCTCTCTCCCTTTCTGACAAATAAATAAATAAAATTTTGAAAAAAAAAAAGAACTTATTTAAAGTAAGAATTCTACTACTTTTTGAAAACCATTATATCATATAAGGATCTCTGAGCACCATATATCTATGATCTAATAAAAAGATATAACTTATTTGTTCACATACTCTTTTTTCAAATAATGTTTATTAACATTCCCAAATGTAAGTAAAATATATTTGGAAAAACACTGCACTAAATGATTGAAACCTAGCTCCACATACAAAAAAATGATACAGTATATGATTCAGAAATAATCTGATTTTTATGAGGGAGTAGGTAAATAACGCCAAGTAACGTTAACTGCTCTTTGAGAGCAAAAAAGGTGCATGGTCAAATAAATTTGCGGAAACCTGGGTTAAACACAGTAAACAAATGTCTTTATCAAAGACCTTCTCAAAACTTAATGTAACATGAAACTTGCGCATTAAAAACTCTCTGAAAGGGTTCTGCAGCATGTATCATCATTTCCTCTGTCACAGCTGGCATTCCAAGAACATACTTTGGGAAACGCTACTTTATAGAATGACAGAAAAATTAATAGTCCATTTTCGATTAGAGGTGCTAAACAATTTTTTTAAAATTTAAGTTGAACTAGAAAAATGCTAAAATAGAACCACATAAAAATGTTGTTTCTAGAAATAAGAATACTGAAAACAAGGGCAAGAAGACAGTACAAAAAGTTTAGAGGTTTAGATTAAAATTGTTTGAACCAAACTTCACTTCACATAAAACCAAAGTGCTTTAGTACTGCCGAAGCTGTGAACCACACAGGATTACAGAACTTGGTAAAGCACATGCTGCCATTCAGCAATGGTTACCATTGGAGTAGCAGCTATAAACTTGAAAAATGGTTTCTTGAATAAAGCCTTATTTCTGCTTATTATTCTGCTGCAAAAAAAAAAATAATAATAATAGTAAAGAGTAATTTTACGGTTTATATCATATTACTTCTAAAACATGTAAGGATCTTTATAAAAGATAATTTGGTGATATTTAAATGATTTTACAATGCCTTAGTCAAATGGGTGAAAATAAAACATATCTTTATAATTACATTATAGCAGCAACAAGGTATGAAGGATTCTCCTCTGAATCATGGAATTTCCAGTTTCTACCTTAAAGAAGGAGTCTGTCCTATTAAAATTTGCCCATACTCCAAAGTCTTTAGCCACTGCTAACAAATAAGCCTAAAAGATGTAAAGGATATTAAAATGTACATTAAGGACCAGAATGAGTCCCTTTCAGACTTTTTTTTAGCAGAAACAGATGAATCTAAACCTCTTTGGAAGAAGCAAAAAGGAAAATACAGAAAAATCAATTTATAATGTAGCTTTAGTAGCAGGTTAGAGCAATGTGTTATTTTTCAAATTAAACTGTTCCATATTATGAATTCACAATGTTTAAAAATGTTAAATTTAACCAAATATCAAAGATACACAGAAGCTCAAAAATATTTATCAAGGAGAAAGTTAACAATTTACTTTAAAATGACTGCTTCACAATTGATGAATATGGGTTAAGAGTATATGGAAGTGGGGTTCCTCAGTGGCTCAGTTTGTTAAGCGTCCCTCTGCCTTTGGCTCAGGTCGTGATCCCAGGGTCCTGGGGTAGAGCCCTGCACTGGGCTCCCTGCTCAGCGGGGAGTCTGCTTGTCCCTCTGCCACTCCCCACCGCTCATGTTTGCACTCTCCTTCTCTCTCTCTCTCAAATAAATAAATAAAATCAAAAAAGAAAGAAAGAAAGAAAGAAAGAAAGAAAGAAAGAAAGAAAGAAAGGAAGGAAGGAAGGAAGGAAGGAAGAAAGAAAGAAAGAAAGGGAAAGAAAAGGAAAGAAAGAAAGAAAAGAAACAACGAAAAGAAAAAGAATTTCTCCTTGTGCTAACTTTAAGGACCGACCCTCCTAACAGGTTCCTGTGAGTTGCACAGGAGTGCTAGCTGGTCAGCCTGTCGTGCAACCCACCCGGACCTAGTGCTGCTTCTGCCTTCTCACTGGGAGTTCGTGCCTTTTGACCACCTTCTGCCAATTTCCCCTCCCCCACCAACAACCCTCAAGTAACGGCAAGTATGACTTTTTTTTCTGTGATACTGGCGGCGGTGGTGGTGTTAGATTTCACATATACGTGAGATCATACAGTATTAGTGTGTCTGACTTATTCCACTGAGCATAATGCCTTCAAGGTACATGCATGTCACAAATGGTAGAATTTTCTTGTTTCGTGTGTGTGTGTGTGTGTGTGTGTGTGTGTCTGAATAATATTTCATTGTGCCACAACCTCTTTATCTATCCGTCAATGGTCAAGAGACACTTTTGTTTCCATGTCCTGGCTGTTGTAAATAATGCTGCTTGAACGTGGGAGTGCAGACATCTTTTTCAAGTTAGTGTTTTTATGTTCTTTAGATACATTCCCAGAAGTGGAATTGCTGGATCATATGGTATTTTTACTTTTTAAAATCTTTTGCGAATCCTCCATACTGCTTTCCACAGTGGCTGCACCAATTTACATTTCCACCAACGGTGCACGAGGGCTCCCTTTCTCTACATGGACGCCAGCATTTGTTATCGTTTGTCTTTTTGATGATGGCCATTCTAACAGGGGTGAGATGATATCTCATAGTGGTTTTAATTTACATTTCCCTCATGATTAGCCATGTTGAGCATCTTTTCATGTACTTGTTGGCCGTCTCTGTGTCTTCTTTGGAAAAATATCTTAACAGTATCTTTGTCCTTTTTTTAGTTTTTGATTTTGGGTTTTTGTTGTTGTTTTGTTTTGTTTGTTGCTGTTGCACTGTATGAGTTCTGTTCTATATATATATTGAATATTAATCCCTCATCAGATACATGGTTTGCAGAATTTTTTTTTCCCATTCTGTAGGTTGTCTTTTCATTTTGTTGATGGTTTTCTCTGTGGTGGGGAAACGTTATATGTTGATGTAGTCCCACTTGTTTTTTATTTTGTTGCTTGTGTTTTAGGTATGATTTCCAAAAATTCATTGCTAAAGAGCTTTGTTCTTTTTTCTTCTGAGAGGTTTATGGTTTCAGGACTTACATTTAAGTTTTTAATCCATTCTGAGTTAATTTTTGTGAGTGGTGTAAGATAGGGTCCAGTCATCTGTGCTGTACTGAGAACCCCTCCAAGTAATTTTAATACCCAATGAATTTTGAGAATCACTGACTTAATCTATTTTTTACTACAATAAGAGCAGCTATAGACCCACACCAGGCATTCCTAGTCCTTGAAGAGGTCAGAATACAGCCTGCTGTAAGGCCAAAATCAAAGTAATACGTGAAGTACAGATAAGATCCTCCACCTGCAGACTGTGCCCTGCCTAGGTGAAGGTTTGTCACATATGTGTCTGTCAGTATTTTTCCCGCTGCAAGGAACAGAAACTTTTTCAAGAGAACTTAAATGAAATTGGGAAGCCTTTTTTCTCTTTAGTCAAGGGCACTAACTGGCTTAAAGCTCTTCAGCTCCTTTTAGCCTAAGCTACATGATTCCACGTTATTAGAGCATCAATAATGAACAATTAAAAATAACACTCTTCCTGTGGGGAAATAAAAATACTAAAAAAAAAAAAATCCAGTAATTTTGAAAGTGAGACATTGCAAGTTATCTTGAACAAGCACAATTTAATAAACTTTTAGATAGTGTTCTAAGATAAAAGCTTTAAGGAAAAGGTTCTTAACATAACAAATCACCAAACAACTATGCTCCATCTGCAAAGTAACTTTTGTCGCCTGAGCATGTATCAAGCCAGAGAACTAGGAATGTACCATTCGGAGAGGCGGGAACGGGCTTTTCCCTCGCGGAACCGCGGGAGACGGAAGTGCGGTTTATAACTAAGATTGTGGCGCCATCTTCAGTTCCTGAGGTGGGTCGACAACTTGACCCAAACGCTTCTGGACTGGGTTATAAAAAAAAAAGGAGTCCTAAAACCCAACACCTGTAAATGGTTAAGAATGAAAGCACGTGGCGGGAGGGGTGTTAAGAATCAGTAACCCAGACGACCTTCTCCGACCTGCTGCAGTTCCACCTGTGGTGGTCTCTTCAGTCCAGAGCCAGAGCTCCACCCCGGCTCCGACTACATCGAGTGTACGTCAAGTGTACGCGGGGTTCAGCCCCTTTGGCGTCACTAGTGAGAGACGGAAATTCTCAAGCCCCACTCCAGACCTACTGAATCAGAATCTGCCTTTTCCAGGTGATGTGTGCGCTCACCGAAGTCTGAGAAGCTCTGTTCTATGTGCTTTCCCAACTGTTCAGGCCCCTAGTCCCGATTTCACAGAGCCAGGGTAGGGGGTGCAGTGTGGGAAAGGAAGACCGACACCTCACCGATGGATGGGATGGCACAGCCTTGATGAGAAGATGCCATTTATTGAACTTACAGATCAGCAAGCTATTAATCCAAGCCAAAGGAAAAGCAGAGCCACGATCCTATTACAAATATTACACTTTCCAAAGATGTACTCTCTCATTTTCCAGAGACACGGCTTTGAGGACTCCTGCCTCATCTGCAGATGTCTAAAGACCAAAAGCTCTGCTGCTTCAATGGCACTGATTCATGTGCCTTGCTTCTACCTACCACCCTTCAAGGCAGCTCATAATATTCCCTGGGTCTCAGCTAGGTGCTTGCCTCGCCTGGATTCCCAGCACTCTCCCCACCACCTCACTGCAGTCTTACACTCCTTGGTAGGATCCTTAACGTTGTACGAAATAGTTCCTTACCTGTCTTGGCTCCTTTTCTAGATCATAATTGCCTTAAAAAAAAAACCATGATTATGCATTAGAATTCACTCACTTTTCCACTAATTTATTCTAATACTAAACACCTACTATGTGCCAGGCACTGTGGATTTGATTGAAATACACTGGGCACAATCCCAGCATTTACAGAGCTCACATGTTTGTAGGGTAAAATGTCAAACAAGTAATGATAACAGAACAATAGATAATAGATAATAACATGATAGGGAAAGTATAGGGTGTTTGGGGGAATTCATGTAGGGTCATTTAACTTACACTTGGAAGGGCTATTTAAAATTGCAGCTAAAGGACACAGAGCTAATCAGGCAAAGGGGGAAAGGATGGGGGTAAATGGGAGGAGTCCTCCTGGAAGAGGGAATGCTTGCATCATTAAAATCATATCTTGGGTATCAAATACTGCCAAAAATAAAGTGTGTTTGGCAGTGTTTGGCGTTTGTGTTGCCTCAGACATCCCGAAGTCAAAGCCATTTGGCAAAACAGCTAAATAGAGTTAATCTTTAAAAATGTATCTTTTTAAGAAAAGACAACTTTTAAAGTATTGGCTATAGGTATTTTTTATTTAGGATGACTGTTAATTTTTTAAAAGGCATTTTCAGAGAAACCAGGATGACCAGATCATGGAGTTTGCTCTTCCATTCCAAGAACGGAAAGCCAACCGAGCTTTACCTGCAGCAACAGAAAATTCTATGACACCAAACATCATGAATCTGCTCCACGTGATCATGTGGAATATGGTGCTGTAAAGAACATCCTAGAACCATGGCCCAATTATTCACTTCGAGTTTTCTTAAATATATTATTCTCTTTATTGCTAAAATAAGCAAACTTCTGGGGAAAAAATGTATAATGTAGGGACATAAGAAAGTCCTCATGGTTTTCCCAGTTAGAGATGAAAAATGTGTCTCTCCTCACCTCCCGGAGACCCCACTAACTAAGTGAACTTAAAAGATTTAAAACCACAGACAATGAGAAAACACAAGAGGAAATTAATGGTGTGATGATTTCAGTAAATAATGGACAAAGGCATAGAAAATGTTTGTACATGGACAAGGGAGCCATACTCTGTCTACATGTGCAGAGGAAAGGGGAGGAAGAAGATTAATTTGCCTTTCTAGAGATCTCTAGGACTTGTCAGATAAGGCAGAGGAGAATCTTGAGAGAGAAAGGGGTGGGAAGGATAGGAGAAAAAGTCTCAACAGCAAACTGGATATTAAGAAAACAAATATAAGAGGCCAATGACTATAAAAAATTTTTAAGAGAAAATAATCTGAAGCTTAAATTAGGCATTCCAGCTGGACTTCCCACCAGTGGAACAGAATAAGGGTATTTCAGACATACAAGACTTCAAAGTACTTTCCTCCCGTGCACCCTGCCCAGGAAGCTACAGGAGGACATGTTCCACTAAAGAAAGGAATAAATCCAAACCAGAGGAGGACTTGGGATTCAGTGCAGGAGAGCTCAGGGTCAGGCTGGCAGCTCAGCAGGCCTCCAGAACTAGGGGGAAGGAGGAAGACAAAGACCCCAGGAAGAACATCTCTGAAAAGCAATAAAACATTGATATGGTGGCACAACTCGAAATAATTAAGGATTATCTGTTATGATAATTATGGCAGAAAAAAACAAGGTTAAAAAAATGAAGGCTATTGGAGACTAGAGAGAAAAGACAGTAAAAAAGGAACTCCATTCTCTACTAGACTCTGCAATTAACCATATTATACATTCATCAGAAAGCAAACACCGATTGTTGATTTAAAAAGATTTAACTCCAACTTTCGCTGCATTCTGTTGGTTGCAGAAGTATTCTATAAACGGGCCCAAGATGGCCCCTCTAAGTTAGCCTATAATGGCCCGTGTTGTTTACTTCTTCACAGCAGACTAGGACCATTAGCCCAAAGCCCACCAGGGCCAAACGCAAATCCTCACACATCCATTTGTTTTAAATATAGTCCACCCCCCCATATTTTTAGCCAGTTAGGGCCTGCTTACTGTACATACCCCATGAAACTGCCTCAAACATCTGCCAAGCACAGATAAGACAAGCCTATAGCTATAAGAGCCCCAACTGCTCTGCCCTTCAGAGTAGGTGATGCTGAAAGCCATCACCTACACGCACTAGTCCCTCTCCCCCAGGAGTCCCCTTGTCCTAGTCCCCTCGTGGAGGGTGGTCCTACACCACCATCTCTGGAACTAATTTTTCCTTAGTTCTATCAGTTTTAACGTTTTGACCCTGCTACTGGGAGGAACTTTCTCTCTCAGGCAATCCTGTCCTAGTATCACCCAAATGAAGTCTGTGTGTTACTGCCTCTCCTGATCCTGTCTCCCCCCTGATCAACCCTCAAATCTGCCAACTTATCACAACAAAGTACAAAGGTTTCCAGTTTCAAGGGGAGGGAATATAGACCTCACTTCTCCAAGGAAGATGCTGATACCACACTGTCAAGAGGGATGGGATATATATTCATGGGACCATCCCTGGAAAATACAATCTGTCACTAAGATCAATATGCAGAAATTAACTGCATTTCTATTCAGTAGCAACAATTAGAAAAAGAAATGTTAAATGGATACAATTTATACCAGGACACAACAAACATCTAATGCCTAGCCATAGAGCTCATGAGAGATTGTAAGACCTCTACACAGAAAGCTACCAAACATTACTGACAGACATTAAGGAAGTCTTAAATAATGGACAGATTTATCGTATTCAGGGATTGGAAGAATTCTGCAGTTGCCAGGTACATAGGTTAGGTCAAGTTGGTTAATTGTGTTCAAGTATTGATGTGAGGTTTTGTTTAGTTTTTTGTTGTTGTTGGTTCAACCCTTTTCTCATTACAAAATATGCCTCTTAATTTTTAGAAATGTTCATTGTCCTAAAGTCTACATTGTCTGATATTAGAACATCTATCTAATAAAGGACTCATACTCAGAATACATAAAAATCTGTAATATCACTAGGACAGTTTCTAAAAGGGGGCCCAGAGATTTACATGGCCACTTCAAACAAGAGGATGTCCAAATGGGTGATAAACATGCAAATGTTCAGCCTCATTACTGTCCAGGGAAATGCAGAATGAAGCCACAATGATTTGCTGTTGATGGCTAAAAACGTAGAATGAATGAATGAATGAATGAATGAATGAATGAATGAATGAAAGAAAGAAAGAAAGAGAAAGAAAGAACAAACAAACCACCAGCAACATCAAATTTTGGCAAGGACTGGGAAAACTGGAATTCTAATACACTTAATGCTGGGAGTGTAAAAATGGTACAACTACTTTGGAGAACAGCCCACAATACATAACAAAGCTGAACATATTCCATTCCAAAAACGCGTACATATGTGCACCCAAAGATGTGCGTAAGGGTGTTTATAAGGACTATTTGTAATAGCTCCGAACAGAAAACCCAATGCCCATTAGTGGTAAGATGAAGAAAGTATGGTCTATTCATATAATGAAATATTATACAGCAATAAAAATGAGGGAACTCTTTCCACATCTACAATGGATCAGTTTCACAAGGTGGAGGGAAAGAAGCCGTACACAAAAGGGTACCTAATATATATGAAGCTCAAAAACAGGCAAAGTAATTTATGTGATAGAAGTAAGAATAGTGGCTTTTAGGGGCCAACAATTAGAAGATGATGAGGGTGGCCTTTGAGATATGACAATGTTCTGTTTCTTGATTTGGAGGGTGGAAATGTGCATGCGTACTTTCTAAAACCTCATCGAGCTTAAGATTTTTGGACTTTTCTGCGTATGTATTATACATCAATAAAGTGTTTCAAATTCATTTTAAATAATTAAACTATATGTGGAGGATGCGGCAGGAATATCGCCACAGGACCAAAGTGGGTCCACTCCTTGGTGAGCGACAGACAGACAGACCCTACCAGGTAGAGCTGCCGCACAAGGTCACCTTGTTCGTACAAAAAAGGAGACCACAGAGAATAATTCCCAAAGCCATGACTCCCCGAACAAGGGACTGCAGGCTCCTTTTTATTAGGACTTGGGATGAATTTTCAGACGGTCATCTTAACAGTATAATGAGGCTGAGACAATTTCTGGCACTTTGATTCATCTGCTCAGGTGTTTTCCTCAAATATTTCTTTTTCTGTTCCAGCAGTTTGTTAGTTAGCTTCTAAAAGATAAGGTTGACAGGCAGAAGCTTCTAGGAGTTTCCCAAGTTCAGGAGGCCAGGCTGTTGACAAAATCCCTCCTCCAGTTTTATTCTGCCCCTCGTTCTGGAGGAGCCCAGGGCAAAGGCCCATCTCCTGTAGCTACTGCCTGCCAGACATGGCGAGTTGTCCCAGGGATTCAGAGAGGGGCAGAACTGTTTGCCCAGCTCGTCTGAGATCTGTGTGTCATCAGATTCTGCCCCTAGCTGTTCCTACCCTCATGTTAGTAACCATCTGAGGTTTTACAGCCTCTGTATGCTCTGCCACAAACAGTACCAAACCATGGAGTAGGCAGACCCCAAAAAGTAACAAGTCTTGAAGGATTGTGAGTGGCCCCAGGAAGGGGAGGAACCACATGGCGCTGGCTAGTGCCCTTCTGCCGGCCTGCCAGGCCTCATCGGGAGAGCTCGAGGTTAGACAGCCAACCTGCCTGCTCAAGGATGTTCTTAGTATTTACGTATGACTGCAGGCACAGCACGAAGTATTAATTCCTGCACGGACCCCCCTCCCACTCACAGGTAGTCCAGAGCAGCGTATTATTTCTTACTTCTGTTCACCAGGGAATTCCCAAGGGCGCTCCGGTTTGCTGATAGTTTTAGATATTCCTAGAACAACTGTGGCGAAAACTAATACCAGGAAAGTGTTCATTTCAAGATCTTAAGGCTGGAACCATCATACCCCGTGTCTAGAACCCGAGGGGAAAGCACAGCCGGCCGGAAACGCTCCATCCCCAGGTGCCGGCAGTGACCTGCGCCGTTCATGATGGAGCAGGCGCAGACGCGTTAACCCCCTGGGGGGGCCTGGCAGCAGGCAGTGAAGCTGGAGAAGCCAGAGCAGCCGAGCCAGCATCGTCCAGACTGAGGCGACCCGAGCGCAAAGCTGAGACCCTCTCCCCCGGGGGCTTTACTTACCTGGAGCGGGAGAAGCACAGGAGTGGCAGGTGTGTCAGCGCCTCACAGTACTTGTCGTCCTCCGTCCTCCGCTGCGGGAGCGCCTCCTCCTGAGTGTCTGCTCCGGGTGTCTTCCCCGCTCGGCAGCGGTGGACCCAGGGCACGACTCTCGCTCGTTACGGAGATGGTGTGGCTCATCGTACGAGGTGGGCTCCTTTCTATACTGGCTGTAACTGGTCCTGTGGCGACCCAGCTTGCCCAGATTTGAGGTACACCCCACCCCAGGTTCGTCTGGGTGAAGGCTGATTTCCGTAGGGAGGGGAGGCCAGCGCGTGCATATTTGTGGGGCGCCCCACCGCCTGTTGAAGGCTCCTTGTTTGCTTCTTGGCCAGAGAAACCTCTGCGTCTGGCGGAGGTGAGGAGAGCCTGGAGGAAAGGGAGGAGCTAAATTCCCATAGGTCATCTCGAAGGAGCTAAATTCTAGTTTAACCCCTGGGGGCAGCTCGTATCCTCCGGAGAGCTGCTGGTAAGAGTCTGTGGTTCTTGGGTCTTTTTCACGGTTCTGTGAGCCCGTTCTGTCTTTCAGGGGAGCTGCTCGAAGCACGCAGTGGGTCCCACTCTTGGCAGCACCCAACTGACCCTTATTTGCCCCGTTCAAAGTCCCCTCCACCTCTCAGCTGCCTGCTCTGGGGTCTGCAGCTTCCCCCTCCGAGCTCTCCGCCTGTCCCTGCCCTCGGCTAGGTAATTCTTCGCTCTATGTGGGCTCTAGAATGCTTTTAAGACGTTGCTTTCCATGTTCCGTCCAATCTTTTAAACTGTTTTCAGCAAATCTTACCAGTTCTACCTTAAAAATACATCCAGAATTCTACGTCTTCTCACCACGCTCACCGCCGCGACCCTGCCCGGGGCCACGGCCGCACCACCTCTAGCGGATGATTGTAAGGACCTCCTCACCTGCTTCCCCCGCTACCGCCCCTCGTCGGTCCCGCCCCTCGTCGGTCCCGGCCCCTCGTCGGTCCCGGCCCCCCGCGGTCCCGGCCCTCGGCGGTCCCGGCCCTCCGCTGTCCCGCCCCTCGTCGGTCCCGGCCCTCCGCAGTCCGCGCCTCAGCACAGCAGCCCCAGAGCCCGTAAAACCCAAGTCAGGTCATATCCCCCTTCGTTCATGTCTCCAGTGACTTCCCTTCGGACATGAATCACATAATTTAGGCCCTCACTACTTCTCTGAATTTACCCCCTGCTACATCCCGCACACTCACTCCCTTACTATTTCCGCCTCTTTAGTGTTTCCTAAGGCGTTAGTACTCCAGTGCCACATCACTAAGCATCCCCAAATCGGAGGCTTCAAACAACAAAAGCCATGCTTTCCGTTGGTCAAGACTTCGGAAAGGGATCAAGATGCACTTCTCACTCAGGGTTTTTCAAGAGGCCTGCAGTCAAGATACCATCTGGAGCTGCAGGCGTCTCTGAAGGCTACCCTGAACCTGGGGGACCCACGTTCAAGATGGTCTACTGACAGGCCGGCAAGTCAGCCGTGGCTAGGGCCTGGGACCTTCCTTCCAGCTGCCTGCGGTTCCTGACCAGCACAGCGGCCGGTTTCCCTCAGGGTGAGCCCTCCAAGCAGCAAGGTGAAGACAAAATGCCTTTGATGCCTTAGCCTCAGATGTCGCACATGGTCACTTTTTTTTTTTTTTAAAGATTTTATTTACTTATTTGAGAGAGAGAGAAAGAGCACAAGATAGGGAGAGAGGCAGAGGGAGAAGCAGGCTCCCTGCTGAGCAGGAACCCCCCCCCCCAAGAACCGCCCACCCACCCGACGCAGGGCTCCATCCCAGGACCCTGGGATCATCACCTGAGCCGAAGACAGACACTTAACCACCAAGCCACCCAGGTGCCCCGCACATGGTCGATTCTGTTGTGTTCCTTCATCAGTGTGAGGGTGCATGATACACAGGTGTGACAACCAGGGTGAGAACCCTTGTGGGCTGAGAGGCTGCCCATCACACTCTAATAGGCCAGGCACAGCCCACCTCATGGTTTTCACATTTACCACTTCCTTCGTCTTAAAATGTTCTTCCCCCAAATGTCCATATGGCCAGGTCCCTCACTTCCTTACAACTTTTACTCAAGTACTATCTTTTCAGTGAGGCCCGCCTGCCCCCCCCCATCTAAAATGGAAACCTATTTATCCATACTGCTTCTGCATCGAACAGGGGTTCACTTTCGAGATCTTTGTGACTATAGTAAACTGGGTCACATGCTTTAATCCCAAACGGGTCTGTCTCAGGTCCTTTAAGCTTATTGTAAAGGGGTTTTGCAATTGCCAGTTAGGAATCCAGATGTGAAAAAAAACGGCCATTCCCAAAAATCCACACAACTTTTTGTGCATCCTTGGTGGGGTGAGCTGATATACTGCTATTTTCCTTTCTTGAGGAAGACCTCATTACCCCTCAGACATAAGAAACTCCAAGTTTTCTACAGCTTCCTTAGATATTAGGGCCTTTTCTTTTGATACCTTATATATCCTTTGCTGGCTATAGTATTTTTGTGACATATAACACCTCATAATCAGAATTACAAGTGATGACATTATACTAGGACATACTAGAACTTTAGGGATTTTATATAATTTCTAGAACAGTCAGAGCATTTACTCACACAATATAACCTAAGATGATTTATCATCGCTTAGTTGGTAATGCTTCCCATACCAAATAAACAAGTCTAATTAGTCAAAAAGTCTTCATTTTGGAGGGGAAGTTTGTCAAAAATATCAGAAGGTTTTAAAGTACACATCTAAGTGGGATCACAGATCATTACAAAACTTTTAACCAAGTTGGCAGTAAGACATTCTACAGGGAGTTATAGTTGTTAACCAAACTTAACTCTTTTAATATTAAGAAGATCGGATTTTCTTAAGTAATCAAAGACCCAATAAAGACAAAGCATAGAAATTATTTTTCCTGGGTAAAGAAAAAACTTTGTTTACAATTTCTTATCAAGAGTAAACCAAATTCCAGCCTATACCAGTGTACTTTTTTTTTAAGTTTATTTTTTAGTAATCTTTACACCCAAGGTGGGGCTCGAATTCATGATCCTAAGTCGAGTCACATGTCCTCTGACTGAGACAGCCAGGCACCCTATACCAGTGCACTTTTTTTTCCCCCTCTTTAGAAAGAGAGAGAGCATAAGCAGGGGGAGCAGCAGAGGGAGAAGCAGGCTCCCCGTTGAGCAAGGAGCCCAATGAGGGACTCGATCCTAGGACCCTGGGATCATGACCTGAGCTGAAGGCAGATGCTTAACCAACTGAGCCAGTCAGGCATCCCTATACCAGTGTACTCTTAAAACTCATTTATTCCCATCTCAGTCTCCATCATGAATAAGGCTCCTTTCTAGAGATTCCTTTTTCACAGACTTATTACAACTCTCTTTTTACATTCAGATTTTGTCCTAAGTTTTCTATCTCCTCCTATACAACCAGTCTCATTTTAGGACAAAGTTACTTTCTTTTCCCTCAACAAAAATGTATTTCTATTCCTCATACCTTTCTTACCAAAAACACTTATCTCACTTTCCTTGCATACAGAGTCCTAATTACATTTATTATAATTCTTAATGCTTAGAGACCTTAATTTTTTTCTTTTTTTAAAAAAGATTTTATTGATTTATTTGAGAGAGACAGAATGGGGGGAGGGGCAGAGGGAGAAGCAGACTCCCTGCTGAGCAGGGAGCCCAAAGCCCAGCTGATCCCAGGACCCTGAGATCACAACCTAAGGGGAAGGCAATGCTTAACTGACTGAGCCAAGTGGGAGCCCCTACAGACCTTAATTTCTAGAAAAACTAAGTAGTAAAGCAATTTTGAACTGTTACACCAGAATTCTTAGATCAGCAAATTTCTGAATACATTTCATTATTCCTAGAAATGCATACTTTTCGTAGTACTATTTTTGATAAAGCGTAAAATATGTTTACTAACAGACCCAATTTATCATTAGTTTCTCTGTAACAGGACCAAAGTGAATAAGTCTGTGTTTAGTAATCAATGTTTCCATATTTTATCCTACTTAGATATCCAATGAATTCAACCCAGTTTATCATCTAATCCAGCAAAGCCTTGAAGTTTTGGGTTACCATAGATTTTGGAAGCTATTATTTATAAATTTACCTACAGGACTTTTTATCTATTCAACCAACTGTTCTTAACAATTTCCCAGATAAAATCAACCATCATTTAAAGTCATTTTTATTGACAAATTGCAACAGATGCACCGTGAATTCAGGTAAAATAAAAGTTGATTATCTGTATTATATTTCACATTGATAATTCCAAAAGACATGCAGATAGTCAACAAATTCAGACTTGCAAGAGATTATTGCAGATCACGTGAACTTGAAAAGCATTTGGGTTAGTTTCTACCTTTGAGTTTCAGAATGCCCAATTTTTACAAGCACTTGCCTTTAAACCAAATAAAGTTTTTTCATAAATTACTTTTAACAATACCATCCAGAGGTAAATACCACCTAGTGAGACACAAACAAAAACCTTATAGTTATTATTTGTACCTATCCTGGACAAGTAACCTGATGGAAGCTGAAGGCCAGGTTTTGAACAGGAGTGCTTTAGTAATCTTGGCCCATTTCACAGGTCAAAGTCTCCAGAAATCTTTTGGTCTCTTCTTTTCCTGAGACTCCCTTATGTTACATTTTTATTGGAAACGTTACTGTTCTGGGTGTTCCATAGAAAAAAGGTGGCTCCAGTCTCAAGGAAAGATTCAACTGTATCTTCTACTAAGACCACAGGGGCTCCTCATGGGAGGTGGGGATCTGGTTTTCTATGAGGGGCAACTGGAATGACTTGGTTTTGCCCACCCCTCTTCCCTTTCCTGGGCAGTTTGGGCAAAGTGATTTCTAGTTCCCCTCTTGCTTACAATATGCACACTGCTTGTAACCCAATTTTGTCTCTGGTCTCTTGGTCCCAGGTTTGGGGCTGGGAGCACTTACCCATGGGGACTTCCTTTCTTCCCCTGGGTTACCTCCTGTGGACTGGAGCTACTGTCAGAAGAGCAGCTTGTCTTTTCATTTTCTTGTCTTCTTTTTTCATCCTCTGTAACATCTGTGATTCGATACCCTAAAAGCTGTCTCTGTCAGCTGAGCAGAGTTAATGTTGGGACCTACTGCCCATTTTTGAAGTTTTCTGCAGATATCTGGAGTGCTCTGAGATATGAAATAGGTATTAAGGACCACCTGACTACCATGGGCCTCAGGATCCCAATTTGTATGCCTTTTCAGACAATCCCACAGCCTTTCTGGGAAGGCTGATGGGTTTTTTTTGTTTTTTTTAAGATTTTTTATTTATTTATTTGACAGAGAGAGACAGCCGGCGAGAGAGGAAACACAAGCAGGGGGAGTGGGAGAGGAAAAAGCAGGCTCCCAGCAGAGGAGCCTGATGTGGGGTTCAATCCCAGAACGCCGGGATCACGCCCTGAGCTGAAGGCAGATGCTTAACGACTGTGCTACCCAGGAGCCCTGGCTGATGGGTTTTTAAACAACACAACAATGTCATGTCTCCCTGACAAATAGACCAAACAACCAGGTACCGAGGCTCCATTCAATTAAGCCCTCAAAAGATTGTTCCTGCTTTGCTAGGCTGCAGCTTCTGAGTCCCTAAATGGCCTGGTGCTGTAATCCTGCACCTTGGGATGTTTAGGCTGGGTTTGAAGGACCATTCAGTCCTCCAGCTTGACTTGAAAGAGTTAGGCTTTACTAAGCGAGCTTCTCCTCCCCCCGCACCCGGCCAAATTTCCCAGATTTTGTGAGACAACTCAAAGAGTAACTCTTATGGTCATGCTGTGGGCTCAGCACCAACCACCTCCATGAATGGATCCTCCGAACAAAAGGCTCAGTGCAGCTGCTGGGTGTCCCAAAGGGGCAACGATGCCAATCCAGCAACACAGGTCAGACAGTAGGGACTATGGGAACAGGCCCCACTTGAAAAACATGCACCTGAAGCTGTTACTGTTAAACTGCATCTCCCCCCGAGGAATCCTCACCTCACCCCACTGCTCTACCCATTGGAAAGGAGGGAACTAGAGGATGGAACCTCCGAAGAACACGAGTCCCCTCTGGGTCGCCAAATTTGTTACTGGACCAAAGTCGGATGGCTCCCTGGTGAGCTATAGACAGAGAATGCATCAGATGGAGTTGCCTCACAAGGTCACCCTATTTGTACAAAGGAGATCACAGGAAGTAATTTCCAAAGCAGTGACTCCCTGAACACAAGAAGGCAGGCTCCTTTGAGAAGGGCTTGGAATGAATATTCAGAGGAAATATATTAACATTATGATGAGGCTGAGGCACTTTTTGATTCAACTGCTAAGGTGTCTTCCTCAAATGTTCCTTTTTGTGTTCCAGCGGTTAAGTTAGTTTTTAAAAGGTAAAACGAGGCAGACGCTTCTAATAGTTTCTTGAGTTCAGGAGGTCAGTCCTGGAGTTCAGGGGATCAGGCCAGTGACAAAATGGGCAATAGGAAATGTCTAAAATTAATATATCAAGATATGGCTGTGTAGTATATTATTTTTAAAATGGGGACAAAAAAGCAATCATCACAAGACAATTTAAAATGGTTGCCCCTAGGGATGAAGAGGGAACTGATTTTCAGTAACTTTTGATAAGATTTTTTAAGTGACATGCATATGGTATAAGTCAGAACATTTCAATTATTCACAAAGGAAAAATGACTGATGTAGGTAAAAATGTAAATACTTTCCTACAACTAACGATGCTAAAGTCCATCTGATAGAAGTCACTCTATCTTTAGGCAAATCGTAGTTTTAAACATCAAGTTTAAAAGTTTAAAAAGTACGTATGGAAATGACAGACACTACTGCAGTATCTCTAGTTTTAAGTCAAATGCTAATTACTATGAGAGGGGAACAAGGCGAAGGGTGGCAAAATACGCCACCCCAGAATATGCCACTTTTTAAGATTTTATTTATTTATTTGACAGAGATAGCCAGCGAAAGAGGGAACACAAGCAGGGGGAGTGGGAGAGGAAGAAGCAGGCTCCTGGCAGAGGAGCCTGATGTGGGGCTCGATCCCAGAACCCTGGGATCACGCCCTGAGCCAAAGGCAGACGCTTAACGACTGTGCCACCCAGGTGCCCCTGGCGTTGACTGTTCTTGAGCTAAAAACACTTAAAAGAACAGATGCAAGAAAGGCACTCTGACTCTCCCCCTTTTCTTCCTGAAAACAAGCTAATACTTATCATCCCCATACGGAGATGTCCTCCCTAAACCAGAAGGAAAGTACCATTCTCATCACCAAGGACGGGATGTCGAGACTGAGAGAATCGTACACAAACCTTACTTATTTCTTATCTTCGTTTGACTTCCTCACATAGCTTATTTACTTTTCCACAATTGCCTCTCTTTGTTCAACCTGGTATAAAAAGCCTTTAGGTTTTGCCATTTCTTTGGGCCATCTCCTTATGAGGGCTTCCATATCACCTAAAACTTTTATTAAATAAACTTGTATGGTTTTTTCCTGTTTACCCATCTTATGTCAACTTAATTCTCAGGCCCAGACAAAAACCCAAAGAGGGGAGGAGTAAAATTTTGCCTCCCATGCAGAGGCAAACCCTAGATACGTTTTATTCTATTAGTGCACAGCAAACAACTGCAATTGTTTACACCCTTATTTTCTGTTGTAGGAAAAATAGAAGCTTGGTGTTAGAACACAGAATGATACACTTGGATGCAATATGTTGCTCACAGATGAAATTCATTCTCTAGCTTATTTTTCAGATTAAGCTCCATTTCCCAGTGCAGCCTATAGAAGATGCTAAGAGGAACTGTGAGGAAAAAGATGTTTTGTGGTCAATCATGTTTTAGAAATGCTGGATTTCCTTATTGTAGGTCTTCGTAGAACCATCATTACGTTAGTGTATATGGTGATTCTCCAGGAAAAGGATATTCCTCTATGACTCAGTGAAACACTTTAATGTTTGTTAAATTTTAAAAGGAAGAAAAAAATAAAAAAAAAAGAAACCCCAACTGGTTTTTTGATGATAAAAATCCATGATGGAAGGAATTAGGAGGTTCAGGGCTGTGAGGTACACTGAAGTTTGTGGGGTTTAACTTTTTTTTTTGTAATCTCTATACCTAATTTGGGGCTCAAACTCATGACCTTAAGATCAAGAATCACATGCTCTATCAACTGAGTCAGCCAGGTGTCCCAGTACACTGAAGGTTTTCTGTGACTTATCTAAAGGAGAAATTCATTCTGTTAAAAATCACATTTGACATAGCTTTTTGAAAAAGAAGCATAGGGTTCTAAAAGGGATTTCTGAATGTCAATTTATTTTTGTGTTTTTCAAGTCAAGACTGTCCAAACTATGCGTGAACTACCTACCCAGTTTTTAGATATCAGAATAAAAAGAACAAGCAAAGGTTGTACAGGATATCTGATTCTCTTTAATCTAAACAGAAAATAAGTAAGTAGACAAGTTTGCCAAAGAGAGTGGTAAAAACTGAATGTTATGTATGATGGAATCAGTACATCAAGTTTTACTTTGGTAGCCGGTGATTCTTATAGTTAATTCTGCAAAAAAACCCAAAATCAGTTATATAGCAACAAGATTATAAAATGCCCATTTCTGAACCCTAGTCTGATAAAACTGATTTCATATCTAGCTTATTGATAAAATTCAGTTTCAGTTTTCCCTGTGTAAATAATACATGTAAGTCATTAATGGTGGTTTGGTGAGGTGAAATCAATTTCTCTTCAGATAGTTCAACATAATAACCTAAATATAAAAAAGTTATTCAAGATTCACAGAGATAAACCAGGGCCTAGGAAACATAATTCACCCATGTGCGTAATTATAACATTTTTGTAAACATAAAATCATGGTCAAAGACAGTGATAACATTGCATTCTCAGTGCATTACTTCATGTAGTGCATTCCTATGGCTCATTTGGAGTTTAACACCATGTAACCACCATACTTCTAATGAATGGGCTTCTAACATACACAGATCCATCCAATTCTTTTAAAAAGTCTGAAACTCTTATGAAAATCCTTGAGCTTGACAAATAAGGACTTTATGTGTTAATATCCCAAACACTGGGAAGGTTAGGTGAGAAACATAGTAACCACCCCTTGTAAGCAAGACTGCACATAAACTTCTGTTTTATCCCCACAAAGAACCCTCAAAACAACTCAATACTGCAGATTGAGAGGGGCACATTTGTTATTTAGCCAAAGAAAACTGAAATGGCTTTCCTGGAGTCAAATGTACCCCAAGATCTATATAAGGAATGAGTATAACGGTGGCAGCTAATGAAATCAGCCACTGTGTGATAAATGCTATTATGCATTGGTGTTGTACATTTTGAAAATATACTATGATTTGTTTCCTACTATCATGGAGCACAAGAAAATGAAACTCAAGACTATCTTCTTAGAATAGGATAAATGATGACCCCCAGTTTTAAACAGGGTTCTTCACTGAAGGAAAAGATAGAGCCATAAAAGTCAAATTAGCTGACTTCAAATGGTTTACATCCCAGGATGAATCAGATTACACTGATTTAAGCCCAATTTAATTTAGGCAGATTTTTAACCACAAGAATAAGGACATTCTTAGTACATATTAATAATTAAACCAACATATACACAATTAGCAAGATCCTATATAGTATTAAATGGTTTAACAATTTGTTCTCAATTATTTCATATCTAATTAATTTGTTTAAAAAAAAAAAAAACCTAAGCTCAACTTTATTTTACAATGTACTGTGTATTTCTACGTGTGTTCTGTAATGATTTCATTGAAGCGGTACAGCTCTCCGGATTCTAAGAGCCAAACTCAACCGTATCTTCTGTTATCTGTTTGAATTCGTAATTGCCTCTGCCATCCATAAGCAGGTAGTACTACAGGAAAGAAGTGGGGGGGAAAAATCAATGACTAAGAGAATTTCCTTTTTGTCAGGAATTTATGTAGAGGTTATTATATAAGAAAATGACTGGAATTTATTCTAAGCCACTAATACCTTCAAAAGTTTTATACCTGGAAAGGTAAGACTAAATGAAGAAGTCTGCTCTTTTTAAAATAACAACAATACAATTCTGCTTCGAGTGGACAGAGTACTTTCCTTTATGAGAACTAAAATACCAAAATGCCTCATTATTTTGAAGGAATCAAATGTATAAGCATCCTACAAAACAGAATGCTTCCGTAACCCCACAACCAAGGATCTCACGTACCACAGGCTGAACTGCACTAAGGGTAAGCCTATCCAATAGGGCAGTCTTGAATACTTCCTTTATCCGGTCTCCTGGATCAGTTCGGAACCTCTAACTTAAGGCTTTTTATTTGTTCGTGGTCTTAGCAGAGGAAGAAAAGAGCTATACAGTGGGACTGTATATCCCATCCTATGAAGACACTTAGGAGAGCAGTTACAAAGGCTTCTGTTTTATTTAGCAGCTTTTTATTTACAGAAAAGCCATGTTTTTTCATCTTCTTCTTATTTCTTAGCTATTCTGGCCTCTGACATTGTAGTCTGTGTCATCCCTCCTTCACATAATCACTGCTTGATATTCTGTGCTTGTCTCCCCCACCAGAAGAAGAGGGGAGGTCAAATCCAAGCACTCTCACAGCCCTGTGGCTGTGATGTTTATGAGCTCCTGAGAAAACACAAAGGCTTGGGTACTTTTTAAACTGCTTTATTAGTTATTCAATTTCTCATTTCATTCTGAAAAATGGACAAATTATAGTATGTCATACAATAATAAAAAGTATCTTTAAAAGTCACATGGCTATAAGAATTCCATTATTTTTACTAAATACTTTCATACAGGCTACCTCTTCGATGCTCATGGTAATCTAGGAGACAGGAAAGCAAGGGTCAATAACATTATTTTATGAAGGAAGCAACTGATGCCAGAAACAGTGGTGCTGGAACCCAGGTTTTCTGACTTCAAGTCCTACACTCTTCATTTTATCATTTGTACACTACCATCTTAACCATAAGGTTCTTGAGGGTAAAGACAATACTCTGTCTCCCCAAGGACATCTAGCCCAGTACTTGGTGAAAAAGTTGCTCCATCAGTATGTGTTTTATGGCACAAGATATCCTGTACCATTGTTCTAATTTTTCTCAACCCCCTTTTTTTTTTTAACCTAAAATGTCTTTATCATTTAGGAAGGAAAAAAGGAAGGAAAGAGAGAAAGAGAGAGGGAAAGAGAAGGGGAGGGGAGGGGAGGGTTCAGTTAACAGGGTTTAGTTTGGGGGTTTAATCATTTTACACAAAGAGCCAAAAAGAACTGCCATACTGAGAATGGCACTGCTAGAACACCAGGATACATAAGGGATCTATACCAGTGCAAACCTCACTGTAATCTCTATGTAAATTATAGTGACTACTTAATGGTTCTAATTTATTACAGTGCAATGATAAACACAGCTGACATTACTCAGCTTCCCCTCACGGCCATGATCTCACTAAAAATGTCCTTAAACTTTCTGCCACCTAATCCTTCCTAAGACCCTTTCCCTTCTGTCAATACTGGGTGGTGAGAAAAACTTTAGGCATAGCTGTGATAAGGTTGTGTAAATTTTAGTCAGTTATTACACAAGAGTCATTTATAAAAACGAAGAACCACTAACTGGTTCTCTAATATCTCTCAAATACATCTAGAATCACTTTTTGTCTTTCAAGGTATATGTTTGTAAGAGAACATACACCAAGAAATCTAAAACCATAATCACCTGAATTCACATATTTAAATAAGATAAAATTCCACTAAACCATTCAATATAAGAAATACAAACCTCATGGTGCTTCCAAAGAGACTTTCTATGTGACACAGTGAAGAGGGTGATGCCGACCTAACACAAAGAAAATGATTTAGGTTTATATTAATAATAGAGAATCACAAATTAAACTCGTCTGTATATTTTAAGCTATTAAAATGACTGTCTTCAGAAGCTATAATTAAAAATCAATGTAAAAGAGAAAAAATTACAATTGATGCCAATGTTCAAGATAATGCAAAATACAGACCATTGACCACATGATAAAAACACACAAGTATCAATAAATTATGTAAGGAAAAAAACTAACAGGTACTAGCATTAAATGTTCTACTTTGTGGGGCAGAAAATATATATCCTGACACAGTTTCTATTTTATTGTGAAAAATACATGAAAAGAGTATAAGAATAGTAAAAATAGCAAGAGGTCAAAATCAGGAAAATTAAATCAATATAGTACTGTCTACAGTCAATCTGTTTTTCAAATACAGGGTCATAATCCTTTATTGGAACCCCTGTTTTAGGGTCATAATCCTTTATTGGAACCCCTGTTTTGGAATGTGTCTGGGAATTCGGATTTTGGAAAAGCAGTATTATCATCAGAAAATATATGAATGTTTCTGTGGCAACATATAAGAACCAACATTGAGAACAACTTAAGAGTTTAAATATCTTTTGTTAGTTTAGGCAAGGTTTGACTACCCCTTTAAGCATGCTACAAAATAATGAAAAATCTTCTGGTTTTGAAACCTTATTGGTTTTTTTTTAGATTTTATTTATTTATTTGAGAGAGAGAGAGCATGAGAAGGAGGAGGGACAGAGGGAGAAGCAGACTCCCCACTGAGCGAGGAGCCCGATGTGGGGTTCAATCCTGGGACTCCAGGATCATGACCTGAGCTGAAGGCAGACGCCTAGCCAACTGAGCCACCCAGGTGTCCCAAAACTTTATTGGTTCTTAAACTGTAAATAAAGATTTAGAGATTTCTAACAAAGATTTTTTAAAACCCTCTTCGTTCATAATTGGAGTTTGCGAGACAGAATGTATCAATATAACTGCAGATACTCTGGATCAGTGGTTCTCAGCTGGGGGGAGGAGAGGAGTTTTATCCCTTAGAGGACACTTGGCAATGTCTGGAGACAGTTTTGATTGTAACAACTGACAGTGCTACTAGCATCTAATGAATAGAGATCAGAGATGCCGTCAAATATGCTATAAACCAAAGGATGGCTCCTCACATCTAAGGATTCTCCAACCCAAAATATCAACAGACCTGAGACTGAGAAACTTTGCTCTACATGGTGTTTCTTAAAATGGATCTCTCAAGGCTGACAGAGATAAACGCTAGAGTATCCAGATAATTCCACCATGAGTTCTAATTTTATTTTCATTTTGATAATTTTTTTAAAAAATTAGCCTAAGCATATTCTGGATCATTTCTACCATGCGATTTAAGTGCCCAAGTCTGTGTTTGTACTTCTGCTGGTACCAAGTAATTACTTAAAGTGATAGCACTTGGGACGCCTGGGTGGCTCAGTCGGTAAAGTGTCTGACTCTTGATTTCAGCTCAGGTCATGACCTCAGCATTATGAGATGGAGCCCCATGTCAGGCTCAGTGCTGGGTGTGGAGCCTGCTCATTTCAAATATTATTTTTTTATGATTCTACAATAATTGAATCAGATCTCAACTTAATGAAAGCATTCTTTCTGACAGAATTACTTAAGTAAGATATATAAGCAAAATTCAAATATTAAGATCTGGACCCCAGACTATACCTTTCCATAATTAAATCCCAAACTGGTGGTTTAGTTTCAGAAAAACAGTATCAGAGGTTCCTTTAATGTAACCAACTTGAAATTGTGTTTTGTCTGTACTTAATTTGTGAGTTTATATTTGTTTTGTGGCTACAGATGAGCTCTAAGTTCAAGGACTCCATATCTCATTTCATGCTTATACATATTCAACTGCTATTATAGTAATATAACTTAAACTATCAACTGGGGGCCCCATAAAAATTTTTTTCTTTTAAATGAATCTACACTTTATAGGAAAATTGTACCTTATGTGGGGACATATAGCCTGTAACTAAATATAAGGGGATATCACATGGTCAAAACTATCAGCAAAGAGCCTCTAAATCACTGATCAAATAGAGACCACACCTCCAATACCTATAAATCTGAAAGTTTATAAGAACAGATACATAAAAAGATTATAAATGACCAAAACTGATTCAAGAACAGAAAAGAAACCATTAAAGAAATAAAATCAGTACAGAAAAATCTTCCTATAAAGATTAATGTAGCAAATTTATTCTTCTTGTCATTATATCAATGCTTCTCAAACTTTAATGTACATTTGAATCCTTTGGGAATTTGGTTAAAACATGGACTCTAACTTGGTAGGACCAGAGAGTCTACATTCTAACAAGCTCCCAGGAAATGCTGATCAATGACCACTCTTTGAATAGTACAGATTCATACTATAAATATGTAACATGACTTTTTATATTTATTGTAAACCCCCAAATAACAATTACAAAAGACTCCTTGTTAAAAGACTCCTGTACTTCCTTTACTGACATAACACTGTAAAATAGTTAGGATATCCAACCAGAGTATAGATGGTGTGACAATCACCACAGAACTACTGAATAGTAAAAGAACGCTATCAATATGCACAGCCTCAGAAAAGGCTACCAAATGAAACTCTGGTAAAATGTTGCCCAGGCCGGAGAAAAAGAAATGGACAAAATGATATTTAGGTTTCATTCTGAATGGAAGACATTAAGAAAATATCAGTTTATTAACACTGAGTACAGGGAATGAAGTAAAAGGGAAGTAAATTTAAATATAGTATTTGTTTCAAATCTAAGATACAGCTAAAGAGAATTATACACAGAATTCATTTACAATTCTTTTTTTTTACTCCTATCTATTAATTATCATTTGGAATCTTTATTAAAGCAGATAGAACATCCTTTGATAGTAATTTTGTTACTTAATAACTTGAAATCTTCTCTTTGGATAGATACTTGGTTGGACACAGAGTAAACCAAGAAGAATGACAGGGATCCTCAAACAGAGAATCTGAAATGCTTACCTTCCGACAGTGACTGTAAATGTAGCCTTCCACATCCACACTAACTGCGCTTGTGCATTCATCCAGAATGGCAAACTGGGGTTTGTGATAAAATAATCTTGCCATCTGAAGCATAAAAAGAAATATTTTGTATAATCACATGCAGAAATTAATAAGCTAAAATAGATTTACTCTAAATTAAATATGCATTGAGTCTCGTAAAGCAAGTATGAAAATTATTTTAACTCAAAAAAACCTACTTCCCCAAAACAGAAACAATAAAAAAAAAAAAAACTGTTTTTACTATCTTCCTGAACAAGGGGAAAATGTAACACATAGGAAATTTACTGTTAAGAGTTAATCCAAAACATTTAAGATTGATGTGAAACGAAGTTGAGCTTTAAACTATTAGAGAAACTTCTCTACACAAGATTAGAGGGTACATATTTTAACCAAATCTAAGAAATTTCAGACTCCAGATGGCTCAAGTACAAAAATGTGTTTATTTGTAAACATTCTGTTGCTTAAGTAATATCAACTGATATTAAGCTGCCAATTAATATTTCCACCAGTAATTTTTGAGTGCACCTGTTTTATATCCCTGAGGTCAATAACAGATACGCTCATTTTTTAAAGACTCTGCTAATTTTATAAGCAAAAATTAACACCAAGATTGTTATAGCTTTCATTCTTCATTTAGTAAGAATGCTGAACATTTTCTCATTTACTTTCCATATGTATTTTATTTTCTCGGAATTATTTACTCTGATCCTTTGTCTAACAGATATTCCAACTGGTCATTGCCCCTAGCAATGAGTGCCATGTTATAAGACCAATGGACACTTTTCTATCCTTAGCCAATTTATCTTTTCTGCTACATGCAATTCAGGTGACCACTTCCTCCTTCTTGAGAAAGTGACAGTGAAACCATAGTCTTAATGCTTCTTCTCACTTAGGCTGCTTCCTCAGTTTCTTTTCCAGAATTTTCTTCCTCACTTGACCACTAAATGTTGGGGTTCCTCAGGGCCAATTCCTAAGTCCACTCCTCTTTATCCTATATTGTTTCTCCCTGAGTGATCACATTAAATCTTATGATTCCAAATATTATTTACATTTGTGGACTCTCAATACATATCTCTTGCATAGCCTTCTCTTCAAATTTCAAGATTGCTAAATAAAAATTCCCATTTGAGAGTTCTATTCAGTTATCGAATTCTCCACTTAAAATCCATCCATCCATATACTCCACCACACCTTAAACATTTCAGAAAATAACACTATCAAACAGGTGCTCAAGCTAGAAGGCCACGAGTCCTCCCTTCTTCTCCTTTCACACTCCCACCCTCATATTTTTTAGTCAATTCGAGTAAGTCCTTCAGAGTTTGTAGTCCACTCACTTTCCCCTGTCTCCACAATCATGCCCTCAGCCCAGAACACAATCATCTCCTGCCTGGAGGGCCATGAATAGCCTACTTCCTCTTTCACTCCTCTCCCATCCATTCTCCCTGTAACCAGAAAGGATTTTTCAGAAATATAAACCAAAGAATTTCACGCTTCTATTCAACTTCCCACTTCACTTAGAACAAAACCCAAACTTCTTACCATGGCCCACAGGCCCTGCACAGTCGGATTCTTACTTGCTTTCTAATCTCAACATTCTAGCCAAAATTGCCTCCTCTCAACTACCAGGACACAAGGGGTCTTAGGCCAGAGAGGCTTAGCACAAGTCACTTTCCTTTTGTCTCAAACACCGCGCTCTGGTTCTTGCATCTTTGAAATTTCTCCTCAAATCTACCCTGACCCCTTTCCCGCAATCCAAGTGGGTCCTTCCTGTAACTTCTCTGCAGCCCTTCATATGTTGTGAACTGTATGTTGTCGCTTTGTCCCCTTCTCTAGACTATTACATTCACATAAGCAGAGACTGTACTTTATTTTTTTTTTATTTTTTTTTTTTAAAGATTTTATTTATTTATTCGACAGAGACAGAGACAGCCAGCGAGAGAGGGAACACAAGCAGGGGGAGTGGGAGAGGAAGAAGCAGGCTCATAGTGGAGGAGCCTGATGCGGGGCTCGATCCCATAACGCCGGGATCACGCCCTGAGCCGAAGGCAGACGCTTAACCGCTGTGCCACCCAGGCGCCCCAGAGACTGTACTTTAACCACTACTGTACATCCAACACTTGCATGAAGGAAACATTTAGGTATTTGATAAATTAATGACTAAAACATAAGCAACTCTATTTGATGAGGTGAGGAGAAGGGGAAGCAGCAAGTGTAGACTATTTAGAAGTTTGGCTGTGCAGAGAACGAAAGGTACAGACTACAGAGGACCTTTGGTTAAGGCAAAGTTTGCTTTTTACATCAGGAAGACCTGAAAATGTCTTTCTGAAAGAGAAGGACTGAAAGAGATTAAATATAAGGTGTGTGTATCTGCACACATACATAACTGAAGGAAAGAATATGATAAAGTCAGAGGAGAGGGGGTCCAAAAACATGGGAGACATTTAGCCTTTCTCAAGAGGATGGATGACATATCCTGCACAGACATAAGTAAGGAGGTCAGGACAGTCCAGCGTGAACTTAATTAAGAGGACTGATTATCTGAAGGCATTCCACAAATGCCCCCCCGCCCCTCGTGTTCCCAAGGAACTCTTCGCATACCTTCACCACCACACTTGGCATATTACATGGCAATTTCCTCATGTGTCTCTCTTCCACTATGCTATCAGTACTTGATACCACAATATGAGAAGACTGTAAAGTGAATAAGTACATGAACACCGCGGTGGTACTGCCACCCGAGCTTGACAAGCCCCGCCCACAGCTGTAAGCTTCACGAGCTATCTTTGCTTGGCAGCCTACTTCGCTGTGCTACGGCTCAATTCCCTCTGTACAAGGGGGCACTCAACAGTTCCTGCCTCAAAGGACTTGAAAGAATTCAATGTAAAGGGCTAAGCCTACCACCTATCGATGAAGCCCTCAATAAAAATGAGTGGTCAGTGACTGACATGAGAATAGCTTCTCTTTTTTTAAGAAGGTGAGTTGTTCTACTGGGAGTTGTGGAGTAGGAAATAGGGCAGAAAGCCTGAGATTGGTAGTTTTTAAATGATTATCATGAAAAATGAGAGAGGGGGCAAAAGTAAGTAAAATGATCACCAAAGAACACTGTGAGCCCCTGTAAGATTGGAAACCGTGAAAGTGTGGCAGCACCAAACCACATCATTCTGATCTTTCAGCTGCGCTCGGAAGCCTATGTACAGAAACACCAAGGCAAGAATGCTCTTGGGCTGAAGCTGAGGTAACAGGAGGAAACAAAAAGTGGGAAAGGAAGTTAAGGGGAAAGATCATTTGTTCATTCCTTTAAGAAATACCTCCTGACTACCTCCTATGTGCCAGACCCTGGATTATTAAGTCTGTACTAGATAGGAAAGGAGGCAGAGTCAGAAGGGGGCTGATCAATCATAAGAAAAGGGAGGGGTCAATATTCAAGATATCAGTGAGTCTGAAGAAGGGAGACAGCTGCCAATCAGGTAGAAGAAAAAGAATTAATTATAAAATTGGTTTTAAAAAACACTAACAATTTTATGACAGTCGTTTCTCTAGTTAAGGGATTTTTGGTCCTTCTCTATACTTTTATATCCAACTTTTCTATCATAAATACTTTTTTGTAATTCATGATTAAAAAAAAAACACTGCTAAATAGGAAGAAGCATAATGGAGTGGGAAAGAGAACTATCAGTCAGAGAAATAAGATATCACAACTACGATATTGGGTAGAGCAATCCTGGCTGGTAATGGCTGAGCCCAAAGGGGTGCAATGAAGGTAAGGCAAACATTACTTGAGACTCTGAGGGGCAGTGAGAGAAGAGAACTGGATAGACAGTCCACCTGCGCACTGGAGGCTGTATAATGTACTGATCAAGAGCAGAAGTCTGATGTCAAACCCGCCTGCACTTGAATCTCCATTCTGCCACTCAGTAGCCATGTGGCATTAGGAAGCTGCTTGAGGCCTACAAGTCTTTCCATCGTCTGTACCTTAATTCACAGGGCTGTTGGGAGAATTACATAGAGTCTGCCATTCAAAACCAATCCTTCCTTCATCATTATCCCAGTGTTCTTTCTTTATAGCTATAATGGAAGGCTGCCTTATGTTACAGTTAGTTGAGAATATCTGGGTCTCCTAACTAGATTAGTAAGGGCAGGCACTTATCTCAGTGCCTTGCAAAGAGCAGACTCCCAGCTAGTAATGAACTCTGTGGAAATTATACCATGATGAAGTTTTTTCACTAAAATTATGGAATAATTATCTTATTTCCCTCTATTTACTAACTTTTCTCAGTGAATTTTAGAAATGTGTTCACCAGACCTCCCTTCTATTCAGTAGTATTATTCCATTCCCTCCAATTCAAATCTGACTTTCCTTATCCAAAAGTTCCCTTGGTTCATCTATTTACACCAGCCAACTTCCACTCTTACATATTCACTGTTTTGGGTGGTTAGACCTTTCAAGTCTGTTCTTCCTAAAAAATTATAATTTTTATAATTTATAAAAATTATGTCCTCACTTTCCTCAATTTTTTACTTTGCAAAAACTGTAAGAGCAGTAAAATGACTATACACAAACTTTGCCCAATTTCACCAACCTCAACATCTATTGTATTAGCCTTCCCCATCTCCCCATAAACTTTTTGAAGGTAGCAAAACAATATGCTCTCTTTTAAATTTCACAACCAATTCTCCAAATATTGGTCTATACAGAACACACCACGGCTTGGTCGTACAGCAGCGCCATGGGTGAGTTTCTCCATTTCCCAACCAACTCTATCATGGTTCATCTGGCTTTTCAGTGTTCCTCCCTCCACTCCTTCCCTCTCCCCAAGATATCCCCTTCACTCCTCAAGGCCTTGAATTTTTTATCTTCAAATAAAGACTATCCCCGCTGTACCTTTATACCCCACGCACAGGATTCCTTAATTAAGCACATTTGTTTTCCTTTTTCTCTGGATTTATACCATGCACATTTGCGAATCTTGACCTATCCTTCCATTTTCTTTGAAGTCATAGTAACAGGAACTTAAATTTGTTTTCTTGACTTGCAGTTATTTCTATAGTCATCTTCTAATTGATTCCAGAAACCTCAATCACTTCAAATTCTTACTCCTACCATCCAATTTCCATTCTGAGTATGGCTGACATCTCTTTTCTTTTGTTTATGATCCATTCTTCACTCTATAGATTAATCTCATGTTACAGCACTAGCCAGACAAATCACAATATCACGTTGATATTAAGTTCATACAGAATGGGTATGGTTTGTTTTGTTTTGTTTTGTTTCTTAAAGATTTTATTTATTTATTTGACAGAGAGAGAGACAGCCAGCGAGAGAGGGAACACAAGCAGGGGGAGTGGGAGAGGAAGAAGCAGGCTCCCAGCAGAGGAGCCTGATGCGGGGCTCGATCCCAGAACACTGGGATCACGCCCTGAGCCGAAGGCAGACGCTTAACGACTGTGCCACCCAGGCGCCCCAGAATGGGTATGTTTTGGGAAAAATAACATGCACTATCAGGGAATAAGAGCAACAAAAAAGGGAGAATATAATTTAAAGATAATGAGTAAGCAATTCAGCAATAAGCCATTTATTTTGCTGTTTTTCTTTGGCTACAGTTTTCTCTAATTTCCAGAAGGTTAACACTCTGGGGGAAAAAAAAATTCCTCTGCAGCTGGTCAAACTATGGTATGCATAGTTAGAAAAGGACTCTTTAAAAAAAGTTAACCCTCTTAACAAAGTATTCAAGGTATCACTTTTAATATGCAGTGTTTTGTAGTCATGTTGGGTCAGGAATAAGTTTAGACAATTATAAAATAAAAACACCTCCTTTCAAATGCCTCTATTAGGAAAATGTAAAAATTCTAAATAACCCTGGGTAGTAGATACTGAGCCCTGAAACCAGAATAGATATAACAGGGGAGGGCAGGAGCAGAATAAAATGGGAACACAGTTAGAATGGATCATCTCTAACACCTTCAGATACTTCAGAGACAACAACTTCAGTGAGGGGTCAGTAGGGAAAAGATATTAAGACATCTTGGACTACCATATAACCCAGGATCAATATGCTAGAAAGTTTCCCCCACTTTAATTAATCCCCAATGGATAAATAGTATATAATTGGAAAACTTATGAATTTTTCAGAATTCTAAATGCACATGCAAGTTATACATTTTCAAGCACTTTTATTATCATTTAAACTAATCCACACTGCAACAATTGATAAATAAAAAGATTAAAATTGTGTACCTTGATTAATCAAAATACTGGACTCTTAAGAGTGACTTTATGCAACCAGTTACATTGTCCTGCAATGTTTTCAGAGTATACTTACCGCCATTCTTTGTTTCTCTCCACCACTGAGGACATCCATCCAATCCTGAACACTGTCCCAGCCTCCTTCACGTTCAAGGATATGACCCAACTGGACATTATCTAAGTATTCCTTTAGTACCTTTCAGCACAATGATTAAAAATGAAATCAAACTTAATGTAAGCCAACATTATCTTGCTTTATTTTTTAAACTAGAATCACCATAACTGTATTGCCAATATCACTTCACAAAAGAATGTGACACAAAGATAGCCCTGAACCCTCACTTCCTATCTATACTAACTCTGACAAAACATATCTAGTAGCTTAAAGAGAATAACACTACTACACATAATTAAAGGATGAGGGCAGTGAGAAAAAAACAAAACAAAAAACAGTGTAAAGAGACAAGGCTAAATCCTCACTAAGCCATATTTAAGCAGAGTAGTTAACATCTTATCTCAACTTGGAAAGTTGTAATTAATGACAAGGTTTTAGAACAGGTGTTCCAGGGTAAGATAAACTACCTGGCAGTTAAAATACTTAACTAATCTAAGATAAAGAATCTGAAATGGAGTATTTCCAGTAGGTCTAGGACATAAACATTTCCTTACTAGATCAGATATCCCCTTCCTTTTCTGATCGTCTCTTCCATCTGGATATATCACTTGGTCTCGAAGTGTTCCAAGGGTCATATAAGGTCTCTGATAGTGACAGAGTAAAAATCATTATAAGTGACTTTCTAAAAAACAAATTAAAAGTTCTTTATGTCAAAGATTACAAAATAACTCAAGCAAGATCTTACCTGAGGAACATAAAATAACTTTCCTCTCTCAGGTTTAGTTAAACGTCCTCCAAAAAGAGGCCATAACTGTAAAAGGAAAAGGAGTGAGGAAAGGAGCAGTTGTAAATTTCACAATGTGGTAGGCTGTATGGCAAAACAAGACTGCAAAATATTGAGGCCAACTTGTACTTACTTCACCAAGAACACGGAAAAGTGAACTCTTCCCACAGCCATTTGGACCACAAATTAAAACGTTGGCCCCAGATCGAACCTGAAAGAAATCAGTCTATGCATTAATAGTGAATATATACTCAGTGAACATTTCCTTAGAGTTAAATAATTCTTTGCTAATGATAAGCTTTCTATTTTGTCTATAAATGTGGTAACAGGTAGAAGCAGGGGAGGGTATGGTTGAAGAGACCTTTCACTTTTGTTTAGTTTCAAATTTTACTCACTTTTTTTCATTTAAAAATCACTGAGGGAGGGGCGCCTGACTGACTCAGTTGGTTAAGCATCTGCCTTTGACTCAGGCCATGATCCCAGGGTCCAGGGATCAAGCCCCACATCGGGCCCCCTGCTCAGTGGGGAGTCCGCTTCTCCTTCTCCCTTTATCCCTCTCCCTGCTCGTGCTCTGTCTCTCAAATAAATAAATAAAATCTTTAAAAAAATCACTGAGATCAACTTAATCAGAATACAGAACTACAGTTTATAAATTTTGAGAATTCTTGAAAACAAGTATGTGTGTATATGGTCTTTTTTTTTTTAATGGAATCACATGATATATGTTGTACATGTTACTATTTAACAATATATCACAAATATTCTTCCAAGTCAGTATATTCAGATTCCTCCCATTCTATTTCTTCTAATGCCTACTGTGTATTACATTCTAAAAACGCACCACAATTTATTTCAAAATTTCCTTTTTGTTAAATATTTAGGTCATTTGTATTTTGCTTTGCTCTTTTAGATTATACTGCAGTGAACCAGAACCAGTGACCAACTTTATATACTAGTGAGAAATGTTTCTATGGATTAGATTCTTAGAAGTGTGTGTGTGTGTATATATATATATATACACACACACACACACACACACACACATATATATACACACACACACATATATACACTATATAGATTATAAATATTTCAAGCGCCACCAAATCGCTCTGCAATGATGTAAAATTAAATGAGAAAATGTGATCAAGACTGGTTATGCTCTGAGCTTACGATCTCATGTGAGTATTTAATCAACCCTGTGAAGAATCAGAAACCTGGGTTACAATTCCAGCTCACAACATCATACAGCAGTGTATCAGAGCAGGAAAGAAGACAACAAAGATGTGAGTTACTCTGGTTGTGGAACATGCCTTTGACAAAATTTTTTAACTCTTGAGGCCCTAAATTCCTATTATGTAACTCAGTGAATATTTATTGAATGCTCAGTGTCAGGCTCTGCTCTAGGTAATGGGGCTACACTAAAAAATAAAAGAAAAAAAGCAAACCAAAGCCTGCCTTTACCACTTTACATTCTAGTAGGAGAAACATATAATAATGAATATACACAATAAATGAGTAAATTAAATAGTGTATTAGAAAATAAGTGCTATGGAGAAAAACATATATCAAACTAAGGAAATTTGGGAGTAGGTAGGGGAGGTAACATTTTTAAGGTGGTCAGGCCAGGTCTCATTGAAAATTGTAACTGGGCAACTTTGAATGCAGCGAATTAGGAGTTCATCTGGAGGAAGACTGCTCCAGCCCAACCCCACCCACAAAAAGCTGGTTCAAAGGCATTGAGACAGGAATGTACCCGTCCTGGTCAAAAAACAGAAAAGAGGCTGAGGAAACGGACAGGGAAGAAAGAGTAGTAGGAAAAGAACTCAGAGAGGTAAGAGGGTGGGGGAGGGCAGTGCAGGCAAATTCTACAGGGCACTGGGAGCCACTGAAAGGACTACATTTTACTTTGATGAAAAACAGAGCCATCAGCATTATTCCCAATAGCCAAAGGTGGAAGCAACTGAAGAGGATGAACGGATAAACAAAATGTGGTCTATACATACAATGGAAGAGTATTCAGCCTTGAAAATGAATGAAATTCTGACACATGCTACAATGCAGATAAACCCTGAAGACATCATCAAGCTAAGTGAAATAAGCTAGACACAAAAGGACAGCTATTGTATCACTCCACTTATATGAAGTCCCTAGACAGTCATATCCATAAAGTAAATAGTAGTTACCAGGGGCTGGGAGAAGGGGGAATGAGGAGTTATTGTTTAATGGGTATAGAGTTTCTGTTTGTTACGACGAAGAATCCTGGGGCTGGTTAGTGGTGACGGTTGCACAACACTGTAAATGAACTTAGTGCCACTGAATTGTTTACTTAAAAAATGGTTAAAAGAGTACGTTTTATGTTATGTACATTTTGCCACGATCAAACAAATTTTAATGGTTGAAAGGGGTAAATTTTATGTTATATATATTTTACCACAATAAAAAAAGAATGAGTTTCTGGGCACCTGGGTGGCTTGGTCAGTTGGGCAGCCAACTCTTGATTTCAGCTCAGGTCATGATCTCAGGGTCATGACACCCAGCTCGCTGTTGGGCTCCACACTCACTGGGGAGTCTGCTTCAGGATTCTCTTTCTCCCTCTCCCTCTGCCCCTACCCCAGCTCTCTCTCTCTCTTGTTCTCAAATAAATAAATAAATCTTACTTTTTTAAAAAAAAGAATTAGCTTCTAAAAAAGGTTGAGAATCACTAGCCTACCACATAATAATCTATAATAAAATACCACATCGTATGCAAACCAGTGTTAGAGAATGAGCTATATGGAATGATTTTTCCAGAAAAATGAACTGTCCCTTTTTCTGAGAAATTATTTTAAAGAATCTTTTTGATAGACTTCCTAAGCAATTACCTATTACCTTTTCCTATGAAACTGAACATTATGAATATTCCTGATAATTCAATTTCCTATGAAACTGAAGATAGTGAATATTCCTGACAGACTTCTTCCTAACCAATTACCTACTTACTACCTTTTCCTGTGAAATTGAGTATAGTGAATACTTCTGATCATATATAATAATTTTACTTTACTCTAATAGTGATATCCTTAGGAGCTCCTAAAGTTCAGAGCTGTTAATTAAATGGTCCCCTACTACGTTTTGAGGAATGTCAGCCATATTTACTGTCTTCTGTTCCTAACTGTTCATTGTGGTTTTCACTGGTAGCCAATATTTCTCCATACTATTTGCTGCAATATGCCAGGAAACCCAAAAACCAAATATATAATGACCTGTAAACATAATAACTAGACTTAAGAGATATCCATAGACATTCTCTTTCATGCTCTAACATCTTAGACTCAGCATTAACTTTACCTCCAAGGCTTTGGTAATGTTGGACAAACTTCCAATTATGACATCAGTCATGATAAGCCAGCAATAGTTTTTCCACAGTAAAGATTTTTCAAAACGTTTTTATTCCCCCCAGGTTAAATTAGGACTAGAAGATAGGGGTAATTTTCACTGAAAATTAAGTTCTTAATAACACTGTATTTTTGAGGTTCCTGGACTGGTTTAATGGTGCAACAGATGCTCTGTACCACTATTTTTTCTTTTCATGTTTCAAGTTTTATTTAAAGTTTAGTTAACGTATAGTGTAATACTAGTTTCAGAAGCAGAATCCAGTGATTCATCACTTACATATGGCACCCAGTGCTCATCACAAGTACCCTCCTTAACACCCACCTCCCCTCCAGCAACCCTCAGTTTGTTCTCTATAGTTAAGAGCTTGTTCTATGGGGTTTTTTCCCCCTTTCCCCTAATGCTCATCTGTTTTATTTCTTAAATTACACATGTGATGTACCACTATATTTTTACCAATTAAAATACCCCCCATATAAGACTTTTTGATAAATCCAACTTCTTTAGAATCTATTTACTTTAATAATGTCATCAAAAACAGTTCTATGCATAAATATCATCTCAGTAAAAGAGAGATTATACAAAAGTATGCTGCTTATGAAGAGTCATAGGCTTCTTCAAATATTAGAAATGTGCCTTACTAAAAAGGTAAAAATTTGAATAACTTACAAAGTACTATTTTAACACCCACATTATAACCTACAAGTCATTAATTTCTTAGGGTCTCTTCAGTCTACATCTAGATAAATAAATGTGTTTGTCTGTGCTGGGGGAGTTTATAAAGGAATAAGGTATAAAATGTCCTATCCCAAAGAAGCTCATATTATTTTGATATTATGTAAAACAAAAGAAAAAATAATCATAAAGCATTAAACATTTATTTTCTGGTGGCCAAGTCTGTTTTACTGCACCTCCTTCTAGGTGAAAGAAATCCTTTCAAATAAGCCAAATGGGTAGACAACAACTGAAGGTTACAAAGAACTGAAAGATGTGTGTTAAAGGAAGGCTATGCTAAGAAAAATGATGGAAAGACAGAATAAATGGGAAAAAGCCAAGTCTAACTTAAAAATACCTTAAGTCAAAGCAAGACAGAAGAGGAATTCATTACAGAAGAGCCAAAAAACAGAAGTCAAAGAAACAGCTTCCATTGGAAGAGAAGACAAAATAAGAATCAAGAGGATAGACAACAGGTGGTACAGAACATGGTCACAAAGTAAAAAAACCTGCACAAGCAGGGGAATAACTAGGGACTCATATAGGACTTTTCAACTGAAACCAAACTAAGAGCAAGGAAGTGAAGGGTTTGAGACTACAAAAGTTGAAATTAAAGGGACTGATGGCTAAAAGTATATTAAATCCAAACATAAGGGCTTTCAAAGGAAGAGCTTCTGGACAGGAAAGTGACAACTTCAGTGTGGTAACATGTGACAAAATGAGTAATATCACAGATGATAATCATCTTCTCTCTTCCATGTATCTGTACATATAGAGCCCAAAGAATCCCTTCTCACTATGCTTAACTCATGTATACATCTGTATTGTTAGTTAGTGGAACCTATTTCTGCATAAAGACAGAGTGAGGGAAAGTGGAGAAAGGGCCAAGGACTGTTCACTGGAGAAATCCCATGGCCCTTTTTCCCCTAGGGTAATGGCAATAAGGGAGCGACTGAAAATCTAACAAAGATTAGACTGCACTCTGCTTTATCTCTGAAATCAAGTCTGGTGGGTGGCTACCTACTGTGCCAATGGAGCACAACAAGCTGACTAGAGCACCTAGAGTTAAATGAGACAACACTTACGGAATACTTGGAGTCATTCAATATTTACCAACTATATTTACATTTTCTCTATGTATTCTTGTATTTTCTGGCTTGAAGAAAAATATGATAATACATAATACTCATTGTCAAATAAGTTCAAAGTACTTTGCATAACTAACATTTTTCACTTTTACAGTTCCTTAAGAAGAAAGTGGACATGTACTTTAAAAATATACACTACTAAGAATAACAAAATTGAAGACTTGCCTAAGATTATAACAATTTAAAAACAAATCCAATAATTATACTTCTATTTTATAAATTATCAGACAACATTCCTAAAGTGAAGGGAGTTGAAAAGAATCTTTACATACAACACAAATTACAGAAGGTCGCATATGCAGTGTAGGCATGGAGAGAGGAATTCTAGAGTTGTGCCATCTCATATGGTAGCCACTAGTCAGTCACGTGTAGCCATATAAGATCTAACTTATTAAAATTAAATTTCAAGTGTGGCTACTATATTGGACAAAGAAAATACAGAACATTTCCATCACTGCGAACAGTTCTACTGGACAGTGTTGCTCTAATGAAGTGATGCCTAGTGGGTTTTAGACTAGTGGGTAGACAGCCTACATGGTAGGAATCTGTTACTAATCATCAAGAGTTTCTGATTGGAACTATTCATAAAGTCATAATAGACATATATCCTAATAGTAACCCTTATGTGTGGGAGTGTCTTATAAATCACACAAAAATACTCCCCTTTTGCTTTTCTTTTTAACTGGGTCTGCCATATTCCCTTTGATTAAGAGACAATACTGAATCAGCATCACTCTTCACTTGGCATGAGATGTTACTGCAGGGCTGCTGTGCGGCTCTCCCGTTTTCAGTGAGAACAGAGTCTGTTATTTGGTTTGTATAGGGACAGATCCTCCTGCACAGTCAAAACAATACCTAACCCTAATTTTTTCAACTTAGACTAAAATTAAATTGCCATGTTTAAATATTCATTTCCCACCAGAGATTACAATCAAGTATATCTTCTATGACTTTTTTGAGACTGACTTTATTTGCAAAAGATTTTTTGATAGTAGCATCTGAAACTTCAAAGTCCTAACAATTAAGGAAGATAGATTTCTAAGTGTTTCAAAGACTTACTTTTTGAAAGAATTTTGTAGATTCAGAAACTAAGTCAAGTCTTACATTTATTTTACAAATTCAGACAAGTTTTTTCATTTCACATTTTAAATCTGATCTAAGCTCATATACAATCATTTAATAACTTACTTCAAAATTAAGGTCTCGGATCAAAATATCTCCATTTGGCGTTGCTAAAGGAACATGATCAAATCTACAGAGAAAATTGATAAAAAATTACAATTTTATATTAAACATTAAGCAAACAAAGCTGAAAGAGAACACTACTATACAGTTTAACAAATGTTTATGGTGCTAAAGAACTTTTCCTATACATACTTTATAATGTTATCAGCATTGATGATTTCTCCAGCACCAGGTATCAAGGGAATGACTTGTGCTCCTTCTTCAACACCTCAAGTGGAAAATAAGTATTAAAGCATCACATTATGTTAGCCAAAACTTACACTATGTTACCTAGTGCATTTGTATTTACCCCTTTCTTGTTGAGAGACCATTGTGCGCTCATATTTGCCTTCATTTAAATCCTTTAGTACTTGCATTAATTCTGTAATCCGAGCAGTAAAACTGAAATTAAAAAAAAGAAAAGCCATAATGAAAACTCCAAAGGCCATATCTTTTACTATGATTTTTGTTATTTATTTGAGCTGTAACTGACATATAACATTATGTTCAAAATTCTTATTCAAACTGAACTGAAATTTCTAAAATTATAATTTGGTTTAAATGAAATAACCTAAAAGAAGTTTCATCATCATAAAGTATGAGTAACAGGGTATGCATGCTTTGTTATCATGTTTCAGTAGGAGAGCAGGAATATGAGGATAAGGGAAGAGGTTTCATCGGATCTCCACCTCAACAGATAATTACTTCATTAACAGGTAAGTCAAGAAGGTTGTTTGCCACTAGAATTTCAAGGTTTCTAGTAGATATTACGCAAGGACTAGTGCTAGTACATTCCTCAGACATAGGAAGTGTGGACTAAGTTCCTCCTGGAGTGAGCTATAGCCAAGTATAAAGTTAGCCTTCCTGTGTGAGTAAGGCATTTATTACATATATGCCAAATGCCTGCCATCTCCCTGCAAATATGGAAGAATATGATTCCTCTCTTTCCTACTCAAAAATGAGAGAAAAGATGAAGTGTTCTTAATATTAGATAGAAATCACCGTGGCTATAGAGAGAAATCAAAACTAATGCCAAGACATCGAGGAAATAAAAATAACGTGATGGTCAAAGAGAAAGCAATCAACAACAAAGAAGCAAAAGGGAACTTTTTTGTGAAAATCAAGCAGAAACCACCTGAAGGAACATAAGCACCCCATCTACCATGAACCGTAAAGGCATAAGAAAAGTTATTAACAAGTAGGAAGAATGTCCACATTCTCAAGAGACTCCTCATAGTAGTTGACAATCTCCTCCATTTTGCCATGAAAACCTAAACTGCCAAAAAAGCGGAGGAATAAAGAAGAAATATGCGGATGAGTCACAGTCTGGGAAGGATCTGAAGTGATCCAATTTCTTCAGATGTACTTTATACATTATGGTTGTTTTTTTTTTTTAAGATTTTATTTATTTGACAGAAATAGAGACAGCCAGCGAGAGAGGGAACACAAGCAGGGGGAGTGGGAGAGGAAGAAGCAGGCTCATAGCAGAAGAGTCTGATGTGGGGCTTGATCCCATAACGCTGGGATCACGCCCTGAGCCGAAGGCAGACACTTAACCGCTGTGCCACCCAGGCGCCCCTATTATGTTTTTTTTTTTTTATGCCATACCAAGCCCTTTATATTAGAGCTTAAAATACTGAAATACTTAATTCCATATTACAGTCTAAGAACAATTTTACTAGACAGAATGACCATATTTGCAATTACATCTACAGACACCACAAGGTGACTTTTCACTTTTTTTCCCATTAAAATCAACTTCGTCTTTGTTTATCTTTTGCTAGTTGCCAGTTTCAAAAACCTAAGGGAAAAAAATACAGTGAAGGACAAAAAAATTCAAATATAAATATTCTATTAACTTAATTTCCCATGAATTAAGAAAAGACTGCCACGACTTAACATTTCCTAACTTACTGAATACTAGTGTCCATGGAGCAGACAGCTTGAGAGCCACCAATCTGGTTGAAGACTCAAAAATAGACCTCATAAGGAAACATGAAAAGCTCCCTCTCAGAGAAAAATCTTCCTCAATTTTCCTATCAAAATCAACTTGCAGGAATAGGAAATGGGGCTTCAGTTGACCTGTATCTTAACCTCAACTGAGCACAATCATTAAGTATAACATATTTTTAAAACTTATTTGCTGCAATTGCTCAGTATTACTAATCTTACTTACCCAGCCAATCTAGTCATTTCACGGCCAGCCAAAACTATCCGACCCAGAGCTTGAGACATTCGCAAAAGCATTCTTCCACTTTGGTAGTAATCCTTAAACAGAAATAAATACTAGTTTTCACTTATATTTCTAAGACTAAAAACTAGCTTTTATTTGTTTTTATATTTAAATTTTAATTTATTATGACTATGATTACTAATACTTTACCTCTAGAAGTTCTGAATGTGTACTCTTGAGATGTCGAGGATGAGACAAATCTAGGAAAGGACGACTTACAACTAGGTAACCAACAACAGTGGCAAGATCTGAAACAAAACAGTTAAGACTTAAACATTAACAATACTTCACTTTCTCCACAAATTTCATTCCACTATCTCTTTTAAAGCATACTTACATTTGGCAACTATGCTATCAATGAAGCCCATAGAAAACCGAAACAAAATAAAATTATGGAGATGCTCCACCTGGCAGAAAGCAAAAGAAAAAAAATATGTATTTTATGTGTATTTAAAAATATGAATCTACCCTGAAAATAGAAGACTGCATGATTTATTTATTCCACAAATACTTACTGAAAATTTAAAAAACTGTTTATTTATTCCACAAATACTGCCTATGATTTCTGATTATAGTATACATCACATTTCATGCACAATACTTATTACAGAGCAGATGCCAAATACTTTATAAAACCATTTTTATGCAAACAGAATGGAAATGACATATAAGTGTTAATGGTATCATTTGTATATAATACCGTATTCACAATATTATCAGATACGTACATGCTAAAACAGATCAATAATCAAAACAATAACAATAAAACAGAAGGATGAACTGTTTAGGAAGAACACTAGCTGTCTAGACTGGCTCTCAGTGCTTTGCTTTAGTTGGAGACATCCGGTCTATGCTTTCCCTAAGAATCTTATTACACTTCATCTGAACCAAGTGCTAATGTCATCAATGTTGTACAGCCTTAGTCTGCAGCTTTAATGAAGCATGCACTACCTCAAAATTATAAGTCTAAAAATGTTTTATATTCTGCCTTTTCAGTGTTCTCAACTTTTCCATCTGTCAGATTATTCAAGGCCCTGCATGATCTGGCACCGGGCTCTATTCTAAACTTCATCTGCCTCTCTGTTGTTCCTTCTCATTGAGCTCCAGAAATACTGGTTCCTCAAATTGCCTTAAGGCTTTCCTCTTGCTGTTCCCTCTGCCAGAACACTGCTGTCCTAGACAGTTCTTTTTGTGACTAACTCCCTCATTCCATGTGGGTTTCTGATAAAATGTCACCTCCTCAAGAAAGACCTTCTTGCTACCCTACCTAAAATAGCTAGACAACCACCCCATCACATTGTACTATTTCATCCCATTTTATTTTTGGTCATAGAATTCATTACTACTCAGAATCATATAAAATATTCAGTTGTTGTTTATTGTCTTCTCCACTAAAATATGAGTTTCCTGAGTACAGGGTGGCTTCCTCTTACTATCTTTTTTTTTTTTTTAAAGATTTTATTTATTTATTCGACAGAGATAGAGACAGCCAGCGAGAGAGGGAACACAAGCAGGGGGAATGGGAGAGGAAGAAGCAGGCTCATAGCAAAGGAGCCTGACGTAGGGCTCGATCCCACAACGCCAGGACCACGCCCTGAGCGGAAGGCAGACGCTTAACCGTTGTACCACCCAGGTGCCCTCCTCTTACTATCTTTTGCAAAAACACAGTGACTGAAATATTTATTCAATGAATGCCATGTGTTACATGCTGTGCTCAATGCTGGAGATACAACAATGAATAAAACAGACAACGTCCCTGAGCTCATGAAGTTTACATTTTAATGAAAGAGACAAACTAGGAAACAAATAAGATAATTATAAATTGCAACACATCTTTAAAGGAAACAGATCATTGAACTGGGAAGTAACTAGTGGAGGCCATTTTAGACAGACTAACCAGAGAAAGCAAGGCCACAGTAAGTTGTTAACTTTGGGGCTAAAATCTAAAGGATAAGAATAAGCAAGCCATGTAAAGAGTGAGCTGATGAACAGCAGTTTCCTGGAAAATTACCTTAAATGCATTTTATTAGTGAGCACTATCAAAGTTCAGTCATGTTAAATATAAATAAGACAAAAATCCAATTTCTAAAATAACTTACTTTTTTTAAGATTTACTGATTTATTTTAGAGAGGGAGGGGGAGAAACAGAATGTGAGCATATGTGAGTGGGGGGAGGGGCAGAGGGAAAGAATCTTCACGCAGATAGCCCCCCTCAGGAACACAGAGCCCCAGTGTGCTGCTCAATCCCACAACCCATGAGATCATGACCTGAGCCAAAAGCAAGAGTTGGATGCTCAACCATCTAAGCCACCCAGGTGCCCCTGAAATCATTTAAAATGACTATTTCTTTAAGCTTTTTAAATCATCTCAAATATCATATTTAATGTCACAAGCTTCCATTAAAATGAAAGCTCCTTAGACTCAGGATTTTGTACATCATGTCCACCACTGTTATTACTAGCACCTGAAATAAGCACAGGCATCAGATGGCACTCAGTATCTTTTAAATGAAGTAATACAATTACTTGATTTCAAATTTTCCAAATGGCAAGAAAATAAAAACTGATACATACACAGTTTTCACAAGAAACAATGTTTTTAACTCTAAATCAAGGGTCAACAAACTATGGCCCACAATCCAAATTCACCCTGCCATTTATTTTTATAAAAAAGTATTATTGGAACATAGCTACACCTACTTAATTTACATAGAGTATATGGCTACTTTGGAGTGTCAATACAGACCATAAGGTCTGAAAAGCCTGAACTACATATATACTATCTTGTCTTTTATAGAAATAGTTTTCTGACTCCTACTCTAAATAATAACCATCATAGTATCTTCAAGAATGCCACAGAAACAAAAGAATTTATCACTAAATTAAACTCCTAAGCAAACTCTAAAAATATAATTATTTTAATAAATCAACCTATTTTTGTAACTGGGCAGCTTAATACATTGATACGACAGTTTTTATTCTTTTATTATGAAAATACAGTATAAAAATAATTCATAGTTACTTAAAAATAAATATCTTAAAGATTAAGGATATATACCTATATAGACAGATATAAATCAGCATAGGCAAAAAAAATCTTTCCATAAATACATGAGCCTCAAACATGCTATCTTACCAGTTTTTGGAAGACTGAGTGGATAGTCTGCTTTTCTCTCTTATTTCCATTGTAAAAGGCAACTTCTTCACTATGAAAGAAAATAATTTAATAATTAATTTTAATATTACTGGTGCCTGAAAAATAACTGAGATACAGTATTTGATGACTGAATATTTTATTTAGATGGACACTTAAGACTATAAGCTTAATGGGTGCGTCAGGCCACAGTTCTGAACCTGTGACCCTGCTCCTAGCTCAGCCGATCAGAGGGCACAAGAATACACACCTAACTGCATCACAGACTGAACAGCAGCCACATGTTGCGTATGCCATATATAGCCCAGTTGGAAAAGATGTGTTGGGCTAGTTCTCAGAAATTTAATTAATTTAATTTAATAAGAAATAAGAAGGAAGTTGCTATGACATATAGGAAGGCAGGGCTAGAACAGCAATTATAGATGACAAATGAAGTACAGACCCTACAGGAGGGCGAGGAGAAAACAACAGCTAAGAGAAGCTATGGAGTAATGCCATGACATACAGCCTTTGAAAGACTGAAAAACAAACCAAGTCTGAATGACTTCACAGTGCCAGGTTCTAGGAGTCCCGGCTGCACAGTCATTCTTATGATGGGAATCCCACCATATCCTCACAACAACTCCCCTTTTCTTAAGCTGGCCTGAATGGGTCCATAAGGGCCACAAGAATCTTGACTAGAAGAAGAGGGGCATTCTTACAGATGAAGAACGGTTCAGTGTAGTTAAGAATAGTCTGTCAAAGTCATATACCGAACAAGTCAAGCAGCTGAGACTGTAACTCATATCTGACTCTAAAGTCTAGTCTTTCCACTCCCAATTCAGTATGATGTAAACATTCCCAGAAAAATAACTCCTACAGCAAAGTAAAGATTTACATAGGAGTCTAGAGGGTACAGTTAAAAAGCCTTCGATAAACACCCAATATTTCTTTAAAGTCTCTTTTTTCCTCTTAAAAATGTATATGAATTTCATATCCTACTCCAAAATGTACCTGCATTTTTTTCCATTATAAAAACAAGGTAGCTCTTGCCTCAAACCCTTCAAACAAAATTAACTTTGTATAAAGATGCATCATGTTTCACCTGTATTTCACCATTTCCTTGACACAACAATACAGAGCCCCAGGATATCACAATTCCAGTTTGAGAAACAATTCTATACCTATAATTACTTTTGTCACTTCTTTCTACCTCCTCTGCACATTTAACCCTATGGAGGAAGATGAGATGAGCATTCTACTTCTGACTCATTTTAGCCCCAGTAAAACCTGAAAGGGCAAAAACATCCCAGAATACTATGGCTGCCTATCCATCATTGATTCTCTTCCACATCCTTCTTCCTATGTAAGAGAACTCCAATTTTCTTAGTTACCCCATACCCCTTCTTATGCACCCAAATGGTTTAGGAATGGCCTCAACCCATCTACAAGGAATGAGTTCCATTTGGTCTAAGCCAATCACTTGGCTGTGATTACTTCAGGCACGGACAAGTGATCACTCTGGCCAATGAGAGATGAAACAAAGTCAGGGGTGGGGCTTCTGAGAAAGTTTCCCTGATCTCTTGAAGAGATGGCCTGTTTTTATTTCCGGGCTTTTTACAGGGGAGGAGGGCTGGTGAGATCTGAAACTGCTTTTGCCATCTTGTGATCATAAGAAAAATTAGGCTGAGGAAAGGGGCAACATACAAAGGAGGGCTGAGCCAAGAGAACATCAAAGAGCCAGAGCCCTGATCATGTTGTGCCTGGAATGGGGCTATCTTAAGAGTTCTAATGTCTAGTAGTAAAGGTCCTTATTGTTATAGCTACCTGAGTCAGGGTTTTCTGTTTCTTGCAAAAAAAAGCATTCTAGCTGATACCATCTTTCATTCACTTGGCAAATTACCTCTCCACTCAACGAACTGTCTATTCCTTCATCTCCCTACAGCACAAAACCCTATTTAAAATTGGTACCATTTAGCAATATAAGGAAATAAAGGAAGGAGGAACTGTTAAAAGAGTAATTTTCTAAGTAATTTCCTAAATGCTTTCGGGTACTAAATAAAGATTAGGACCCTCAAAATGACTTAAGGTTTACAGATCAACACATGAGAAAATGTACTGAGTACCTACTACATATCAAAACCTATGCTGGGGGAGGCCTGGGTGGCCTGGGTGGCACAGCGGTTAAGCGTCTGCCTTCGGCTCAGGGCATGATCCCGGCGTTGTGGGATCGAGCCCCACATCCGGCTCCTCCGCTATGAGCCTGCTTCTTCCTCTGCCACTCCCCCTGCTTGTGTTCCCTCCCTCTCTCGCTGGCTGTCTCTATCTCTGTCGAATAAATAAAAAAATCTTAAAAAAAACACAAAAAACCTATGCTGGAAGCTTTGTATATATTTCATATTTAATCCTCATGATAGTACTATATTCTGTATTATAAACAAGAAAAGATATGTTCCACAAATCATATAATATATAATATATAATTGATAAATGGAGGAAGCAGATTTTGAAACTAGTTAGGCTGGCTCCAAAGCCGAATACTTTTTCTTCCTATTTTGGAAACTATCCGGAAAATAGGTAGAGACCAATGTAGGGAGACTGAATTACTGAGCATACACAGTCTCAAAATAAAAGTATTTGTGGATAAACTGAGACAGAATTTTCTTTGAAGAAGTATTATAAGTAAATGAATTTGAATTGTATTTTGAGTGTGTTTAAAGTGAACTTAATAGAAAATTAGTCAATAAAAGAGATGAAGAAGTGAACCACAGATACTACACAGTTAAGAAAAAGAGAAATGTGGGGAGTTAAGATGGCAGAGGAGTACGGGACCCCTTTTACAGCCGGTCCCCTGAGTCAAGTTGAAAAGGTACCAGACCAGTGTGAACATACACGGAATCAGCATGAGACGCAGGAAGATACATCTGGATCTCTACAAATGAACATCTCCAGCGCTGAGTATTGAGGTACGAAGCGGGGAGCCATGAAACCGCGCACAGATATCCGAAGATAAATGGAAGAGTGAGGGAGCCGCCGTGTTCGGGCGCCAGGAAGTGGTAGCCACCTGCACGGGGGAGCAGGCGGACTCGCAGACTGGCACCCGCGAGACAGCAGACTGAGACCGTGAGCCAGGAGCGCATGCCACCAGACTTCTCACGGAACTCCGGTGCACTCACTGGATCCAGACTGAGACTGGGAGCTCCGGGAGCGTGCAGGGGGCGGCTGGCGGCTGGCAGTGTTAGAAACACAAGGGACAGAGACGCGCTGGCCCTGGAAGTGAGGGCTGGGACGCCGGGTGTGGGGCGCACATCCCGGGACACTGCAGGGTTGAGCAGCACCAACAGAAACAGAGTTAAAGTGGTCAGAACATGAGTGGAGAACGGTCCGCGGTCCCTCTGTTCTAAGACAGAGGCTGAGATTAGGCCACTGCTGCTCCGACTGTCAGAAGAGGCACAGCAAACCACCAGGGAAAGCCGCCAGAGAACAAAACCCTGGAAATACCGGCTCACAGTATGCCCATCCCCATCCCCCCTCGCAGGGGACATGGAGACTACCCAAACAGGGTTGCCTGAGTATCGGAGCGGCAGGCCCCTCCCCCAGAAGGCAGGCTGAAGAATCAAGAAGCCCACATCCCTAAGATCCGTATAAAACAAGTGTGCACTGCCTGAGTCGCGGTCAGTAATTTGGGCTCTGGACAAACCCGCAACCTCTCCTCATCAGAATGACGAGAAGGAGAAGTCCACCCCAGCAAAGAAAAGACAATGCGTCTGTGGCCTCTGCCAACAGAAATAATGGATATGGCTATAACCAAATCATCAGAAATGAAATACAGAGTAACAACGGTCAAGATGATGTGTAGACTTGAAAAAAAGTATTAACGAAAATGTTAATGAGAATATAGAATCCTAAGGGCAGAAATGAGAGTGAATTTGGCAGAAATTAAAAATTCTATGAGCCAAATGCAGTCAAAACTAGAGGCTCTGACGGCCAGGGTGAATGAGGCAGAAGAACGAAATGGCGAATTGGAGGATGGGTTAGTAGAAGAGAAAACTAAAATAGAATCTAGACAGAAAAAAATCCACGCACAGGAATGTAGATTACGGGATATTAATGACTCAATGAAACGTTCCAATATCAGAATCGGCATCCCCGAGGGGGTGGAGAAAAACAGAGGTCTAGAAGAGATATTTGAACAAATTGTAGCTGCAAACTTCCCTAATCTAGCGAGGGAAACAAACATCCATGTCCAAGAGGAAGAGAGGACCCCTNTCCAATGTCAGAATCATCGGCATCCCTGAAGGGGTGGAGAAAAACAGAGGTCTAGAAGAGATATTTGAACAAATTGTAGCTGCAAACTTCCCTAATCTAGCGAGGGAAACAAACATCCATGTCCAAGAGGAAGAGAGGACCCCTCCCAAGCACAACCATGACAAACCTACACCATGTCACGTCATAGTGCAATTCGTAAATATTAGATCCAAGGATACTTATTGAAAGTGTCCAGGACAAAGAAATTTCTCAAGTACCAAGGCAAAGGTATCAGAATTACGTCAGACCTGTCTACACAGACCTGGAATGAGAGAAAGGGATGGGGGGGGGCCTTTTTAAAGCTCTTTCAAAGAAAAACATGCAGCCAAGGATCCTCTATCCAGCAAGGCTGTCATTCAGAATGGATGGAGAAATAAAGACCTTCCACAATTGCCAGTCATTGACCAATTTCATAACCACGAAACCAGCCCTACAGGAGATATTAAGGGGGGTTCTATAAAGGTAAAAAGGCCCCAAGAGTGATACAGAACAGAAAGTCACAATCTATAGAAACAAAGACTTTACTGGCAACATGGCATCATTAAAATCCTATCTCTCAATAATTTGTCTCAATGTAAATGGCCTAAATGCTCCCATAAAATGCCACAGGGTTGCAGACTGGATAAAAAGAAATGACCCATCCATTTGCTGTCTACAAGAGACTCATTTTGAACCTAAAGATACATTCAGACTGAAAGTAAAGGGATGGAATACCATCTTTCACGTCAATGGACCTCAAAAGAAAGCTGGGGTAGCAATTCTCATATCAGACAGATTGGATTTTAAACTAAAGACTACAGTTAGAGACACAGAAGGGCACTATATTATTCTTAAAGGATGTATCCAACAAGTGGAGATGACAATTATAAATATATATGCCCCCAACAGGGGAGCAGCAAGATACACAAGCCAACTCTTAACCAGAGTAAAGAGACATATAGATAAAAATACGTTAATAGTAGGGGACCTCAACACTCCACTATCAGAAATAGACAGAACACCCATGCAAAAAATCGACAAAGAAACAAGGGCTTTGAATGCCATACTCGACGAGTTGGACCTCATAGATATATATAGAACACTACACCCCAGAACCAAAGAATACTCATTCTATTCCAATGCCCATGGAACATTCTCAAGAATAGACACAAAACAGGTCTCAACCGATACCAAAAGACTGAAATTATCCCCTACATATTCTCAGACCACAACGCTCTGAAATTGGAACTCAACCACAAGGAAAAATTTGGAAGAAATTCAAACACTTGGAGACTAAGAACCATCCTGTTCAGGAATGAGTCGAAAAACCATTAAATCAAAAATCAATTTAAACAATTTATGGAGACCAACGAGAATGAAAACACAATGGTCCAAAACCTATGGGACACTGCAAAGGCAGTCCTAAGGGGGAAATACATAGCCACCCGGCCTCACTCAAAAGAATAGAAAAATCTAAAATGCAGTTTTTATGTTCTCACCTCAAGAAGCTGGAAGGGCAACACAGGGACAGGTCTAATCTACTCACGAAGAAGCATTTGACCAAAATTAGAGCAGAAATCAATGAATTAGAAAATAGAAGTACAGTAGAGCAGATCAACAGGACTAGAAGCTGGTTCTTTGAGAGAATCAATAAAATTGATAGACCACTGGCAAGACTTATCCAAAAGAATAGAGAAAGGACCCAAATTAATAAAATTATGAAGGAAAAAGGAGAGGTCACGACCAACAACAATGAAATTGGAAGGATTATTAGAAACCTTTATCAACAGCTATATGCCAATAAATTAAGCAATCTGGAAGAGATGGAGGCCTTCCTGGAAACCTATGAACTACCTAGACTGAAACAGGAAGAAATTGATTTTTTAAACAGGCCAATTAATTATGAAGAGATTGAATCAGTGATAAACAACCTTCCAAATAACAAAACTCCAGGCCGGATGGTTTTCCTGGGGAATTCTACCAAACATTCAAGGAAGAAATAATACCTATTCTCCTAAAGCTATTTCAAAAAATAGAAACAGAAGGAAAGCTACCAAACTCATTCTATAAGGCCAATATTACCTTGATCCCCAAACCAGGCAAAGACCCCCTCAAAAAGGAGAATTACAGACCGATTTCCCTAATGAATATGGACGCCAAAATCCTCAACAAGATCCNCCTCAACAAGATCCTTGCTAATAGAATCCAACAGTACATTAAAAGGATTATCCGTCATGACCAAGTGGGATTCATACCTGGGACGCAAGCGTGGTTCAACATTCGCAAATCGATCAGCGTGATATATCATATCAACAAGAAAATTCTCAGGAACCATATGATCCTCTCAATTGATGGAGAAAAAGCATTTGACAAAATACAGCATCCTTTCCTGAT
>NC_048219.1:64129128-64185055 GCF_002007445.2 Ailuropoda melanoleuca | reverse complement strand
AATTATCATATGATTTCTCTCATCTATGGAACATAAGAACAGGAAGATCGGTAGGGGAAGAAAGGGATAAAAAAAGTGGGGGTAATCAGAAGGGGGAATGAAGCATGAGAGACTATGGAATCTGAAAAACAAACTGAGGGCCTCAGGGGGAGAGGGGTGGGGGAATGGGATAGACTGGTGATGGGTAGTAAGGAGGGCACGTATTGCATGGTGCACTGGGTGTTATACGCAACTAATGAATCATCGAAGTTTACAACGGAAACCGGGGATGTACTCTATGGTGACTAACATAATAAAAAAAATTAAAAGAAAAAAAAGAAAAAAAGAAGAAAAGAAAAAGAGAAACGTTGAAGACTGCTACTTTATAAAACTCATATTTTTCATAATGGGTTATTCAGAAGAGGTAAATACACACACACACACACAATTTTGGTAACAGTTATCCAGACTTTTTGGAATTAACTTTATGACATCAATATTCATGAAAACAAATTTTTAGTATAGCTAAATTTAATACATTTCTTCTTACCTGTTTGTGATGAGCCGGGAATTAACGAACCTATACTCTCCCTCATACTTTTGCTCAGTTATTGTCATCTTACCAATGGGTCTTCTAAGTCGAGTTAGGAGTAGCCCAGAAACAATCAAGTAGGCCATCATACTTGTTGGACCCTATTATTATTGGAAAAGAATATACCAAGTTCAAGGATATCATAATACATTCACTGGATGCACATTCACTGGATGCAACATAATACATTCACTGGATGCAACATGCTATAAATAGCTCCAGTGACTTTGAGAGACATTGCTCTCTTGGATAATTTTTCCCCTTTAATTATTTCTTTTTTGGGAAAATACAAATTGGGCCTTCACACTTTTAACTACTCATCTATTCTGTTCTTCCAACACTGTATCAATTTGCTGACCTAAAAACTCCTAATTGCTGTCCTCACTCTTCCTATGGCATCTAAAACTCTTGATGGAACTCTACCTGATAATTCCCTTAAGATTCCAGACACTCTCAGACCTCTTTTTTTTTTTTGCCTTCTCTTGGAATGTTAATATTCTCTAGGTTTCCTCCTTAGCTTTTTCCTCCCAAATTTTTATTTCTACTCCCATCACTCTTAAGAATCCAAAATAGTATTTAAGTAACATATACCCTTACCTCACTACTCTGTAGGGCCTCAAGCTAAAGTCCCCCAAACAAGCTTTACCTGCCTTTCCCTTCTCCTACATCTTGCTTGCAGCTGCCAGACCTTCTAACTTGGTGAGTAACCTCATCACCCACTGGCCAACCCAAGAGAGAAGCTTTAAGCTTACCTCTCCAAGCTCATCACAGGCACTTTCCTCATTCCCATCTGTATCTTATGTTCTGCCATACTGAAAAAACTATTTCCTGAACATGCCATTCAATGAGGTTGGTCTTATGCCTGGCAAGCCTGACATATCTAACAGACACCTACTCATCCTCCTCAGAGCAACTCAAATATCACCTCCAATTCTTCCAGACACTAAATATTTTATTCAAACCTCTGTCATTGGACTTATCATTCTACATTAGAATTGTCTGAATATCTATTTTTTCACTAGATTGTAAACCTTCTTCAGCTGGAACTGTGTCTTACTCATCTTTTTATCCCACTACCTAGCACAACATGTCTGGACTATAATTTGTATTCAATATTTTTCAATTAAATGTGATTGATTCAATGCATTTCAACAGTCAATGCAAGAATGGGCAAAGGAGAGAACTAAAACATAGTTTCTACCTTTGAGAAATGCAGAAACAGATAATAGAGATATTTAGGTATTTTAAAATGTAATAAGTACCATAAAAATATCACAGCACAAAGACAAGAGGGATTAGGCCTATTCCCTTGTTTATAGGAAAAACAAGCTAGAAGAATGATTAAACCTAGATCACAGGGTAGCAGAAGGTTAGCACAGCAGACAAGAAAATTCAAATAAAAAACTACTTTCCCCAGTGTTCTGGAAAGTAGCAAAAACTACCATATAAATTATATATTAATCAGCTACAAGATGTGTATGCATACATATGTGTATATATACATAGTACTGGCACACTATTACATGGTTGTGTAATACATACATAAGAGTAGCACCACATATTACATGACTAAAGTTATATTTCAATGAGAATACTCAGGGAAAATTTAAAGGTCATTCTTACCAACACAAATATTAGAAAGACAGGGTAATAAGGCTCATGAGATAGTCAACCATTTATATAATTATGAAGTTACATATTATATATAAAATCATTATATCTAAAGGTACTTCCTATATTTTAACATTCAAGTTTCATATTAAAATGGCTTCCTCCAAATCTCTTTTTAGACATTACAACAGTAAACACATGGATGTCAATGTTTAAGCAGTTCTGGTTATTAATGCCACAAAAATTTTCCAAGTATCTGACTTAAGGAAAATTCAAACACCAAATTAGAGTATTTTTTAAGTCTTTAAGTATTTTTTAAGTCTTTTAAGTATTATTTTATAACTAGACTTTATAAAAACACATTCTCTGAGATACATAAAAATTCCTACGAACAATTCAGCTATTTACAACATAATATTACAGCAATTTAAAAGATAGATTAAACTCACCTGAGCTCCTATTGCACTTGTTAACTTGAAGATATACAAAACTATGTCTAAAAATGGCTGTAAATATTAGAAGAGAATAAGAATAAGAATTAAAAAGTAGATTGTATAGATTGATAGCTAATAAAACAAGATGCTATTCAACATTTAACACATAATTGTCAACATGCAGAGTTCCCATTATATATAATGTACTATAAACAGTATATAGCTCAACAAATACATAAAGGAAACAGTTCTTATTCTCAAGAATCTTAAAATAGAGACAGCATGACCAATGTCTACTGACCATCAAGTGGGAAAAACATTTATCATTTTCCATCAAGTAAGGTAGTTCTACTGTGATAATTAAGCATTAGTAACTTAGTAATTTCTCAATGTAGTGTAAAGACACCAAATAAAAGGATCTCAGACGTAACCTCAAATCTAGTACAGCTTTTCTGGTTTCTATATATCTACACCTATGAAACAAAGGGCTCTTCCTGAGCGTAATATTGCTTAATTCTATTACTTTATCACAACATCCATATGTTTAAATAACTGAATGAGCCTATAATTTTCAGATATAACACTCAAGCTTCTAGAAATAAAACAAGATATTAATATACTGCTCCTTACACACACAGACAACTCAAATGACATAACAAAAGCTTTTACATATTTTAAAGTGTTTTTTCGAAAAACCCCTATTATATTCACTTTAAATGCACAGCCAACCCTTTCTGTTGGCTTCTACTACGATTAACCTGTTCTTTTTTGCCTTATAAATTATCAAGAAGCCAGACATACTTGTAAAATGTAAGTACATTTAAAACTTGACAAAAATGAGTCATAATTTAAGTCACTATTCAATGAGATGTTTAAAACAGTAAATATACTGTACTGCAGAGCCCACTACAATTCTTTTATATTTTTCTCTATTGCCAATGTGACAAGACCTGAGCTGTAGAGTTGCTCAAGTTCCAAGACCTAAAGAATACATAACAGTGTCTACAGAATTACACAAAATTTGTATATATATCCCCCCCACACACACACAAAACAAACTTCAAAACGTGGTAATGGGAGCAGAAAAGAAAGCTGAATTAATCAATAATTTATAACTGTCAAAGTGCCCAGAGTATGGAAACAGTTAGCGAAGGCTTCTGGAAAGCTGAATAAAAAGTTTGCATTAAGAAAAAAAAGGCATCCCGGGCAGCCTGGGTAGCGCAGTCCTTAAGCGTCTGCCTTCGGCTCAGGGCGTGATCCCGGCATTATGGGATCGAGCCCCACATCAGGCTCCTCCGCTGGGAGCCTGCTTCTTCCTCTCCCACTCCCCCTGCTTGTGTTCCCTCTCTCACTGGCTGTCTCTCTGTCAAATAAATAAATAAAATCTTTAAAAAAATAAAAAAAAAGGCATCCTAGTGTTGGGGCTATCATAATGGGGAAGCTCTTATGGATACAAAGCACTTTTCTAAGAACTGCCTGTCCTCCCACCATCCACATGGTTGAAGCATGAGCATTCCTATTCTTACAATGTGACCCAACCCCTTGTATAGTAACGGCAAAGAAGACGACCTAATGAGAAAACTACAGCCAAAGCTGTAAAGGGTGGTGAGATAAGTAGTAAGACAAATAAGAACTGAGGAAACTGGCAGGAAATAACCTGGTTAAGGCCTATCCTCAGTCTCAAGAGCTCTGGCAATATTCTGGGGTGGGGGGAAAACAGTAATTACAAAACTGAAATCAACCAGTATCTTGGGAAGTTTTTTGGCCATTACTCAAATGATCTATTAGAATTAGAGATACTGAAACACAGAAATGGGCAGGACAAGTCCCAGCCTAGTATTATGGATTTGGAACTGGAAACGTAAACTGACAGTCAATTTCTAGCAATTGCCACAGGTCCACAGGTCATGTGACAAAAATTCAAATTTCTGTTGTTTTACTGAAATCAGCCTGCAAACTTTATACAAAATCTTTATAAGACACTAAATTCTTCATTCTTGGCCAAAGCACCTCACAAAAATAAAGAGAAAATTAAATAACTGTAGCAAAACTATTGTAACAACTCTCATTTTTTTTTTTAAAGAATTTATTTATTTGACAGAGAGAGACAGCCAGCGAGAGAGGGAACACAAGCAGGGGGAGTGGGAGAGGAAGAAGCAGGCTCCTAGCGGAGGAGCCTGATGTGGGACTCGATCCCAGAATGCTGGGATCACGCCCTGAGCCGAAGGCAGACACGTAAGGACTGCACCACCCAGGGGCCCCAACTCCTATTTTCTTTTAAGAGCACTTGGTATGCTGTTATGTCTATCACATCAATTCTACATAAATTTGCTAAGAGTCGAAACTCAACAAATTAACAAGTAATTTTGAAGAAGAAAAGAAAGAAACTTACCTTACTAAGATTTGAATACAGGTCAACGACACTGTTACAAAACTTTTCTACATCTTGTGTAAGCAGCTGGTCTGGGTTGGCTATTCTGTTGTCCAGATTTCCCATTTTATAATAAGTGAAAGCTCTAAAAACAGGTGTAAGAAAACAACATTCAAACTAATGATGTTAAACATCAAACAATTCACATTCCACACCTACCCACACCCCAGCCTCCTCGGGACATTTGCCAATGTCCTGGAGACATTTGGGGTTGTTAAAACTGGGGGAGGGGCATTACTGCCATCAAGTAGGATGCTACTAAACATCAGAGAAACCGTGGCCTAAAGGTTAGACCAAAACAACACATAGGGACACACCCACATATGTAGACAATGAAATAGAACCCAACCTAATTCCTTTTTTACTATCTAGGAGAAAGGTTTACATTGAAAAATTCTGCTCTATGTTANGCTGAGGCTTTTGCCTACATCCTTCTGGGTCTAAGAGAACTTCCTTGAAAAACATAGCCAATACAAAAGAAAAACTTCTCCATCTCAATATCATAAGCATTTCTATTCAATTTAAGTATTTTTAATATAAAAATAGGTTATCACTTACTGGAGATACTCCTCATAGAGGAATTTAGTCAGTCTTACTCGGAAGCACAGTTTGAGCTCATTTAACCCAAACTTCAAGAAGTTATTAACTACAGAGATCTGAAACAAACAAACCACATATTACTGGGTTTACTACATTTCTACTTACAAAATTATCGTTTATTTCTCTAGCATTGGCTCTGTCCCCAAACCCCACGGTTTTTATAACTGATAGTCCACACTGATACAATTTGGTTCTGTTTTTCTCAGAGTGTACAAAGATACAAAGAGAACATGCTAAACCAAATGCAATTGGCTATATTATCCTGATATATTAAAACTCTACTTGAAACTCAATTTGGAATATGTTAATATCATTAATTATGAGAAGCATCTTGATACTTCTTTGGCAAACAAACAAAAGCCAAATCTGTCCCCTTTGGATCCAAAGTAAAGAAGTGCTGACATTTATGTTTCTATCTTCTATTTCCTACTACAAGCACTACAACCCTAGACAATGAATCCTATTTGCATTTGTTAAAAAAATACTATAAATTTCATACCAACTAGTACCATTTCCAGATTATTTCTAGAGTCATCTTCTCTTTCCCAACATTTCATTAAAATTAATTCTTCCATAGTTCCAAACTCACATTTACATAAACATTTCCTCAAGAAAACAATGGTTGTCCACTGAATCTTCATCTTTTACTCACATCTACACTGCTTATCTCAAATTTTTTTAAAGTTCTAAAAGCCATGTACATGTATCCTCAAGCTTTATTAAATCTCTGACATATTTTCTAATTAGCTGGATTAGACAATCAAGTTTTTTTTCTCCCATTTTTATAATATTAAAATTCTTATAGTGCCAGTAAAATAAAGAACCAAGCTAAGAATATCACTTATGATTTAAACCAAACACTGACCTTTATCTTTCATAAATTCAGATAATAAATTCCAATTACACTTCAACTACATTAGTGGTTCAAGTTACTATGATAGTTTATGGCCTAAAGCAATGGTTCTCAATCAGGGTGATTTTGCCACCACACCTACCCACACCCCAGCCTCCTCGGGACATTTGCCAATGTCCTGGAGACATTTGGGGTTGTTAAAACTGGGGGAGGGGCATTACTGCCATCAAGTAGGATGCTACTAAACATCAGAGAAACCGTGGCCTAAAGGTTAGACCAAAACAACACATAGGGACACACCCACATATGTAGACAATGAAATAGAACCCAACCTAATTCCTTTTTTACTATCTAGGAGAAAGGTTTACATTGAAAAATTCTGCTCTATGTTATAAAACTAAACTTGAAATAAGAACTTAGTACTGTAAATCTTTAAACTTAAGAAGTAAAAATCTCAGAAGATTTTAGTAAGATCCAAATTTTTCCCTATGTAAAGATTTTTAAAGAATTACACTTACGAGAGGCATGGCAGCGATGAAGTTGAATAAGTATCTCTTGAAATCTTTCCTGCTACGACCAATGATACCACTGCAAACCACCACATGCAATGCATTAGTTGCAAAAGAAGCAATATTTAACACCAAGAAAACCTGTAAAGCTCTAAAATTACTCTTGGAAGTTTTTATTGACTCAAAAGAGTCAATAAGAAAAAAAGAGGCTGAAAAACATTTTCATGTAGAAACATGTTTCCAACTTTTGAAATTTGATCATTTTAAAGAGGCTTCTTGAAAATCACTCTATAAATGGCAAAATTAAGTTAACAATGATTTCCTTGGATCTTCCCTTTGTAAAAATGGTAATTTAAAAAAAGGCTTATGCTGCCACAAAAGGAGTGTAGATGGTGAAACAACCAACAACTTTCTAGAGCCAGCAATGGGTTACGATGGATGATATAAACTAGTATTTGTTTTGAAATATCTTAATATCCTGATTCTCATTTGTGTGAACTAAGGGCAGAGATAGCCTAATGAGAGATCAGCCAACTCTCACTGTAAAAGGTCAAGGGTAAATATTTTAAGCTTCTGTGGGCCAGAAGGTCTCAGTTCCCATTATTCAGTTCTGCTATTGCAGAGGAAAAACAGCCAAGAATGAGACTGGCTGCATCTTAATACAATTTTCCCAAACGGACGGCAGTGCGTTTGACCCGTGGAGCCTTATCTGCTGACACCAGGACTAAATCCTAAGTCCTCTCTAGCAGACTAGCGGGGTTCCTCAGAGCCTCAGAACGGTTCTCTAGAGGCTTCAGATCTGTTAACACACTTCAACTAGACCAACTCCTCTTTTACATTTTTAATTTATTTTATGCATTCTCTGTTTTAAAAATATCCATTAAGAACTTCTTTAAAGGACGCCTGGGTGGCTCAGTCGGTTAAGCGGCTGCCCTCAGCTCAGGTCATGATCCCGGGGTCCTGGGATCAAATCCTGCACTGAGCTCCCTGCTCAGAGGGGAGCCTACTTCTCCCTCTACCTCTGCCTGCTGCTCCCCCTGCTTGTGCTCCCTCTCTCCCTCTCTGACAAATAAATAAATAAAATTTTGAAAAAAAAAAAAAAGAACTTATTTAAAGTAAGAATTCTACTACTTTTTGAAAACCATTATATCATATAAGTAAAGGATCTCTGAGCACCATATATCTATGATCTAATAAAAAGATATAACTTATTTGTTCACATACTCTTTTTTCAAACAATGTTTATTAACATTCCCAAATGTAAGTAAAATATATTTGGAAAAACACTGCACTAAATGATTGAAACCTAGCTCCACATACAAAAAAATGATACAGTATATGATTCAGAAATAATCTGATTTTTATGAGGGAGTAGGTAAATAACGCCAAGTAACGTTAACTGCTCTTTGAGAGCAAAAAAGGTGCATGGTCAAATAAATTTGCGGAAACCTGGGTTAAACAAAGCTAACAAATGTCTTTATCAATGACCTTCTCGAACTCTTAATGTAACATGAAACTTGCGCATTAAAACTCTCTGAAAGGGTTCTGCAGCATGTATCATTTCCTCTGTCACAGCTGGCATTCCAAGAACATACTTTGGGAAATGCTACTTTATAGAATGACAGAAAAATTAATAGTCCATTTTTGATTAGAGGTGCTAAACAATTTTTTTAAATTTAAGTTGAACTAGAAAAAAGCTAAAATAGAACCACATAAAAATGTTGTTTCTAGAAATAAGAATACTGAAAACAAGAGCAATGAAGACAGTACAAAAAGTTTAGAGGTTTAGATTAAAATTCTTTGAACCAAACTTCACATAAAACCAAAGTGCTTTAGTACTGCCGAAGCTGTGAACCACACAGGATTACAGAACTTGGTAAAGCACATGCTGCCATTCAGCAATGGTTACCATTGGAGTAGCAGCTATAAACTTGAAAAATGGTTTCTTGAATAAAGCTTTATTTCTGCTTATTATTCCACTGCAAAAAAAAATAATAATAATAATAGTAAAGAGTAATTTTACAGTTTATATCATATTACTTCTAAAACATGTAAGGATCTTTATAAAAGATAATTTGGTGATATTTAAATGATTTTACAATGCCTTAGTCAAATGGGTGAAAATAAAACATATCTTTATAATTACATTATAGCAGCAACAAGGTATGAAGGATTCTCCTCTGTATCATGGAATTTCCAGTTTCTACCTTAAAGAAGGAGTCTGTCCTATTAAAATTTACCCATACTCCAAAGTCTTTAGCCACTGCTAACAAATAAGCCTAAAAGATGTAAAGGATATTAAAATGTACATTAAGGACCAAAACGAGTCGCTTTCAGACTTTTTTTTTTTTTTAGCAGGAACAGATGAATCTAAACATCTTTGTAAGAAGCAAAAAGGAAAAAACAGAAAAATAATTTTTTAAGATTTTATTTATTTATTTCACAGAGAGAGAGACAGCCAGCGAGAGAGGGAACACAGGCAGGGGGAGTGGGAGAGGAAGAAGCAGGCTCCCAGCAGAGGAGCCTGATGTGGGGCTTGATCCCAGGACTCTGGGATCACGCCCTGAGCTGAAGGCAGATGTTTTACGTCTAAGCCACCCAAGGCGCCCCAGAAAAATCAATTTATAATGTAGCTTTAGTAGCAGGTTAGAGCAATGTGTTATTTTTCAAATAACACTGTTCCAAATTACGAATTCACAATGTTTAAAAAAGTTAAATTTAACCAAATATCAAAGATCTCATATACAGAAGCTCAAAAATATTTATCAAGAAGAAAGTTAACAATTTACTTTAAAATGACTGTTTCAAAATTGATGAATACGGGTTAAGAGTATATGGAAGTGGGGTTCCTCGGTGGCTCAGTTTAAGTGTCTGTCTGCCTTTGGCTCAGGTCATGATCCCAGGGTCCTGGGGTAGAGCCCTGCACTGGGCTCCCTGCTCAGCGGGAGTCTGCTTGTCTCTCTTCCCCTCTCCACCACTCATGCTTGCGCTGTCTCTCTCAAATAAATAAATAAAATCTTTAAAAAAAAATTTTTTTAAAGAGTATATGGAAGTTCTTTGTAGTGTTTCTGCAACTTCTGTTGAGTTTAAATAGTATCAAAATAATGTTTTTTAGAATCTTTTAGTTTTTTGAGGGTTTTTTTTCATTTTTTTCTTTATCTCATATCTAAATTTTAAAACTGAGTACCCAACAAATTGATTAAGCTATCTAGTAGAATTACAAGCTGGCTCATGCTAGATAATAACCCTCCTCTTGTCCATCATCACCAGTTAATGTACCACCTACTCTTGCAATGCATTTTCTCCAGGGCATTAAGATGGTGAGAACATTAAAATCAGCATCTATTCAATTAAGGTTGGAAATCCCTAGTTTAGAAGAACAAATATTCTTTTGGATTACAAAAACATGAAATCACAAAATGTAAATAAAAGGAAAAAAACTTTAAAAAATAAAAAACTACTGTTCTATACTATAAAAAGGTTATGCAAGGTTCTTTATATGTAATATGTGACTTTCTACAGATACCTAATATGATGCTTATTGTGGATATAACCTGCGTATTTTGCTATTAACAATGCTATAGTTGGGGAGCCTGTATTTTTATTAACAGATATGGCACTTAGATAATAACGTCATCAAAGAAAAAATATAAAACTCTATAATCATGTGACAGGGCATACATGTCTTCTCTACATTATACAAAGGACTCAAATTACTTACGCGCGCAGCTCTATATATAAGCAGAACTTAGTAAATAAATCTGATCTTTCAAAGCTGATACGCTAGCAGCAACAAACAAACACCTCAATTATGTTTATGACAAACTTCTTAGACTTTGTTAGAGGATTCCTCACTAGGGCACACACACAAAAATGACCAGACTCTCTTTCTGAACACCATTCAGGGAGACCAGATAATCAATAAGCCCTCGACCTGGCTTCTAACGAGATTTTTAGCCCTTCACTTTTAAAGATGAATAGACAGGCAAGAGTGACAGACTTGAGGAAAGCCTCTAACATGAACAACAAAAATGAGAACAACAAAGGACCAAGGAAAAACAGAAACAATGCAGGAAGCTAAAGAAAAAAAAAATAAGTCACACACTTGCAAGAATGATTGCTCTAAAAATGAGCATCCACACAAAAAGAGAACTCTTGGAAATAAAATGATGACAAATACAAATTCACTGGATGATAAAGTAAAAAGAAATTTCCTAGAAGATAAAATGTCAGAGATGGAACAGTAGAGAAATCATAAGATAATCAGATGATCAGCCTAGGGTTCCAACACTCAAGTAATAAGGATTCCAGGAAAAATACAGAAAAAAATGGAGTGGAAGAATTTTTTAAAAGCACAAGAAAATTTCCCAGAATGCAGAATGAGTTTCTCAGTTGAAAAGAGCCCACCTAGTGCACAGCATAGTGGGGAAAATTCACAGCGACATTCAGGAAAATTCCTAAACACCACCAATACATCCACAATAAAAAAAAAAAAAAAAAAAAAAAAAAAAGAATCATAAAAGCTTCCACAGCAGGGTAAATACAGATCCATTGCTAAGGAAGAGCAAGCGGCACAGGAATGGGCCTCCACACCCAATATGGCAGCTAGACCAGAAGTGTTTAACCATAGCTCCACATTAGAATCACTTGGGATGTTTCAAAAACTAATGACTAATTGAATCAGAATCTCTAGGGGTGGGCACAGGTATTAATCGTTCTCAAAATTCCCCAGATGATTCTAATCATTCTGCAACCAAGGCTGAGAACTGCTGAGCGCTACAGAGGACAACAGGTGATGCTTTCAAAATTCTAACAAAAAATGATTTCCAGGTTGGAATCTATAAATATAGCTAAACTATCAATCAAGAGTTCAGGTCTCGAAAATTTACTTCCATTGTGCCCGTTCTCAGAAAAACACTGTACGTGCCATAATGAGAAAGTGAACTAAGGAAAAGGAAGACAAAGGATTCAGAAAACAGGTTATTTAACGCAAAAGAGAAAGATAAAAGAAATTCCCAAGATCATAATTAAAGCAAATTCAAACTGAACTGCTCTTTAGTGGATTTAAAGTGCAATCAATACAGATTAGGGCAGGAAGACAAGAAACTAACAAGAGGTATAGGGTAGGGTGGTAATAGACAAAAATCAAAAGATTACCTGGTGTGTATGACCATATTACAATACTGAGAAGATTTTACAGTGTTGTCAATAAGCTTGAGCTGAATTAGTAAGAAGTAGGAAAAGAACTAAGATACACAGACAAAAACTTGTAATATTTAAATGCCAGGAAAAACAAAAAGTTGTATATCAAAGAAACTACCAAAGTACAACATGTGGCTCAGTGGTGAACAGGCAAAATCATGTCAGCAATAAATTCTGACTTAACAAAAAATGCAATAAAATAACACAAGAGGATGAGCGTGGGCATGGGTAGGAGTGTTAAAGAGCTAATTCTCATCTTTCAAGGTAGGAAATAAATGTATACTCTCTAAAGCTGAAAAAACTAGGACAGTAACACAAGTTACACTGAAATGCAGAGGTAGAGATGAACAGTAAAAAAAAAAGAAAACAACTGGCTCTGGGAATGGCAGTTACAAGTGGAAGAATGGGGCACAGAACTGATGTGTTTTAAGTCCAGCAACACTATTTGATATTAAGCTGTGTTCATGTATTACTTTGGTTAGAAGAAAGAGGCAGGGCACTGACCACAGGTTTCAGGGAGACCTGTGTTGAATACAAGAGCCTACACAATTACACATGTTCTGAGGCATGTAGTTAGGGTTTTAATCCTATGCAAATAACTTTCTCTATTCTTCTAGAGAGATGAGTCAGAAAACATGTGCATAAAGCGTTCTTCCTCATCCTACAAATCCTGAGAAGCAAATCAAGAGTATGAGGGGGGGAAAAAAAACACCCTAATTCAAAATACGGGAGCAATAAAAAAAGTTTTCAAGTACTGTCATTCAAAAAGTTATTAAGCATTTTAAGAAATTTTCTGATAAGCTGTGGTCCATATATACAATGGAATATTACTCAGCTATCAGAAAGAATGAATTCTCAACATTTGCTGCAACATGGACGGCACTGGAGGAGATAATGCTAAATGAAGTAAGTCAAGCAGAGAAAGACAATTATCATATGATTTCTCTCATCTATGGAACATAAGAACTAGGATGGTCGGTAGGGGAAGAAAGAAAGGGATAAAGAAGGGGGGGTAATCAGAAGGGGGAATGACACGAGAGACTATGGACTATGAGAAACAAACTGAGGGCCTCAGAGGGGAGGGGGGTGGGGGATTGGATAGACCCGTGATGGGTAGTAAGGAGGGCACGTATTGCATGGTGCACTTGGGTGTTATACGCAACTAATGAAGCATTGAAATTTACATCGGAATCCGGGATGTACTGTATGGTGACTAACATGATATAATAAAAAATCATTAAAAAAAAAAAGAAATTTTCTGATAAAACACTGCATGCCAAGAAACAGAATTCCAAGAAAAATGTTTTACTCTGACATTCAAATTGGTATCATGAGGAATAAAATCTTTAACAGATAAATGTTAATATACCAACTGTTACTAGAAGTTTTTTAATTGAAAATTATCAATTATAGTGATAATATAGTATGTACAAAGACTATATGAAAAAAACATATAAAGCACTAACTTCAGAAATTGAAGGAAATGTCCACAAATTGTTTTTTTCCTTCTAATAAACATTCTTAATATGATTCTCTGAAATGCTTTGATATTTTCCCCAAATTATCTCATTAATTTTAGACATCCAACTTGGTGACTTTTTTAACCCCCGCTATAGCATTTATTATACTGCATTTTCATTTGTTTCCTTGTCCCTAACTCTCTATAAACTGTCAGCTCTGCAGGGCTTGGTACAGAGTCTCTCCTATTCACCAGTAGATCCCTATCACAGAGTAGCACGGTGCCTGGCACATGGGAGACACTCACTAAACATCTGTTAAGTCAATGAACAAATACGTAATTTGACTTAAGTATTTATACCTAATTGAGAATCTATTTCTTGTTTAAGATAATGTTAAATATGAGACAAATTAGTATTTTGTACATATAGGAGGAAGGTGAATAGAAAAGTACCTTTCAATGAGTGTCCCATTTTGAATCATCCAAACATCACAATATGTTCGAGACACCAGCATAACAGCAATAAGTACCAAATAACCTGTCTAAAATAAACCAGGTATAGTAAATTAAATAAATGCATTTTTAAAAGTTAAAAGAAACATTACCTTGGTAAAGATTTTTTATTTCTAAATTCAAATCTTTATTCTAGCTTTAATACAGTGGCTGACATTTTACCTATAGGCAATTTTTAAATATAATTTTAAAAGAATTTAAAAATATAATATAAATGAAAAAAGCCTTATACATCATCTAATCTAACTTTCACATCCAGAATTCAAAAGTGAATCCCAGGCAGGTCAAATGACTTGCTTACATACAGCAGTATAACTTAGATTACCTGAATCACAGTGTACTGTGATTGTCTTATATTTTTAATATAGAAGTCTAATAAAGAAAAATGACAGTAACTATTAATGTACAACTGAGCAAATACTGAAGGCTAAAATTGTGCCTAATGGAATAAATTTGGTTCAATTTGTTGGAAAAATCTCTAATACTTCCATTGCCCTCAATTTAGTGATTAAGGCAAGGTTAACATATAAAAAATAAGAAAACAGCATAGTAAATAAGTATATTTGCATCACTTCATGTGACAACTGACAGAACAGGAAGGCCTGGGTGGCAAAGGAGGGTTATGATGTTAGAAATACATTAAACAGACCAAGTAAAACAAAGGAGAGAATGAAGATTATGAGTGAAAAAAGATAAAGGATTTAATGAGAAATAGGAAATAAACTGAAATCATATGAATACCTATATTGCATATCCAGCAGAGTTTAGTAGTTTAAACTACTGCCAGCCTCTAGGTAGAACAAAATGTTAAAAAGTGTCATTTTGAGAACATTACTTAAGCAATGCTGTGGAAGATGGATTACTGAGGGGAAAAGACGAGAGGCTGAGTCAGGAGTCCATTCTCTCTCTGAGATGAGAACCTATCCTCCAACCTCTAATACACAAACACATTCAAAGCTGACTATACATAAATCTTCTAAATTGGAAGAATAATGACAGTAACATAGAAGCTAAAGTCAGGGAAGAGGGCATGTGGCAGCAGAGACATTTGTTGGATAATATATTTAAAGTCAAAGTTAATGGTCCTGAGTGACAACCACAACTATTACTTACGTAATTTTTGCAAAACAAATACTGCTTTTAAGAAAGGTGAAGGTACTAGAAATACAGCGCTTTAGGTACAGACGAACCAGGGAGTCATAAACACAGAATAATGAAGCCACAAGAAAAGACAATGTCAAAGAAAGCTTGTGTAACTGAGCAGTGACAGCTGCTACCCCAAAGTCTGCCAGAAAGCAAAGATCCCATCTTCCTACCCTAGCCACCCTCTGAAAGTTAAGTATTCAATTGGCAACAGAAGAACCTCTTAATTGTAATAAATACTATTTATAGATGTCACTTTAACTGCAATGTTAACTTTTAATTCAGATCTTAAATACAGTGTCAATCCTAAATTAATCATTTGACATATAAAGGTAACACTAGACAAGATTGTTTCTTTTTTCCTTCATTTTCTGTTCTCGGCTTAATTTATCCTTGAAATAAGTACCAACTTTACTTGTCTCACTTTAGCAAAATCTGGCAAACTTTGATTACTGACAATCCTGAAATGCCTTTCTACAAAGGATGTCCTTAGAATCACTATTATTTCCATGATTAATAGGTCTGTGGAATCTCAGAAACCAAAGATTTGCACTGATTTTGGCAGTCTCTCAGCTCATGATATATATGAACTTCCATATATCCATATGCAGTATTATCATTTCTCTATTTCCTAAATCAGTTAGTCTCTCTATCCCTGTCTCTCTATCTCTATCCCTACTTCCAATCTTCTGTGATTTCTATGAGAGTTTATTTCTAAGTGAAACCCCCAATGAACTGGAGTTAAACTTGGATTTTTATAATTCTCAAAGATCGTGTGTAAAATGACTCTGCAGGATGGCTAGGCCTAGAGAAAGCTGGGAGGTTGGCCAAGTTAGGCCCTAGTATCTCCCTTACTAACTCCCAGAGATCTATCCAACGTCTCACATTCATTTTACACTCAGCAAACCCCTGCTAAAAAGTCAAATGAGCACTGAACTGTTAACTGATTAACAGGGGAATTTACAAATCCTTCCAGAGAACCTTGTATTTTAAATAAGAATTCTTCAATCAGGTGGGTTGTAGAAAGAGAAAACTTCACCAAGAAAATAACAAGCAACAAGCTATTTTTTGTAAGTGTCTGTTTTTGTTGGGGTAAGGGGCAGGATGTCACAGACACGAGGTCATGAAAGCATAAGAACACAGAGCCTGACTACAAAATAGCAAGGACTCTTCTAAGCAGATGATAGTGAAAGAAAGGTCAAAGTCAGGTTGTGATTTACCCTACAAGAAAAAAGAAGACAAATGCTTTTATTAGGGTTTTAGAAAAAAGACTATTAAGAAAAAAGGAGAAGAGTCAAAAGGACCAATTAAGGGATTATGATAATCCAGGTAAGAAAACTATAGTGAGAACAGTAGGAATGGAAAGGGAGACTAAGAGAAAATCAAGGAAAAAACATTTAAAAATAAGGAAAGGAGCAGATTTAAAAGTCTCAATGAGATCTCATTTTTATTAAAATATGTGTAGACATCACATTACTGACAGAAGTTCTAAGTGAGGGGCTAAGAGGCACCAAGAAGAAAAAAAAAATCTATCCATATTTTCTAATTTTTCTTCAAGGGACACATATTATCTCTACCTTAGTAGGGGGAAAAATGTTATTAAATTATGTTTTAGAGGTTGATAAGGGTGGAATCCATAAGCCATGATGAAGAAATGAGGAGGAAAGAGAGCAAGTCTAGTGTGATGGGGAAATGTGTGTTCTCTTTGGGGATTACAGTGCTTTGGGAATATCTAATCTTTTTGTTGCTATTAATAGATTACAAGTCTAGTCTAATGGTTTTTAAAATTTGAACAATGGAAAACATTATATTTCAAGAAAATTAATTGGGCAGAGAAGATAAAAAAGGGGAGCTTCTTTGAAGTGAGACTAACAAACACTACAATATCCATGTTAAGAATGTTTGGAATGAAAAATGACCCAATACCAGTGGCTGAAAGGATGAAGTATGGAAGAGAAAGAGACAAAGGTGATGATATTTCTAGTTCTATAAAAGATGATTAAAGATGGAGAACACAGCATTATCTTATTTTTTAATCATTAAAAATACTCCTTAGATAATGATAAAGGTAATCTTGGTAAAAAGGCAAAGGAAAGGATAATAAAACTTTATTCCTAAAACCAGCTCACTTCCTGAAAATACTGGAGGAATTCATATATCATTTTGGGTATCTCAAAACATATTTAATCAAATACAAAAGAACAACCTTCAAATGTATTCCATGTCAATGTGACTTATGAACATCTCAATGTAATAAAAAGGTCTGTCTTTCTAAATTTACTCGTTTTTATTAACAGAATTTAGCTTTAATAAAACAATACCATTTAGGGTAGCTGCACTGAAGTACTCTAGTATCTCACATAAAATATAATGAAATACTATTTCATAAACAAGAGGGGACTATTTAAAATCTGGCACCAAACAACAAGGGTACTTGCAATGATAATAGATAATTTAAAGAAAAAAAACTTAGTAGTGTTCATTACCTACACAAAAAACATTTGATCTGCAGTATAACAAAAGCTTTATAATTTCATTGTTCTGATCTCATGTAACCTTAAAAGTTAAACACTTAACATTATAATTTCTTAAGACTTACCTCCTTACAAAATGTTCTAGGAACCATGATTTTCAGAATCCGTGTGAGTCTTAAAAAAAACACCTTGTCCACCACAGCTCGCTCTTTTTTCCCCTCTTTCTACATTAAAACAAAAAAAATAAGATATTTATAACAAGTAATATTAAAGAACCACATTTCATCTAAGTCAGTAATAATAACTATCAAAATGAATATTGCATTTAGGGAATGCAAATTTGCACTGCTCTTCAAACATGCTTTCAAGAAAATAAGATGTTATCAAAAACTAAATAAGGAAATGAGAAGTTCTGGGGCCACGTGAATATCTGGGAGAAGAATACCACAAGCAGAAGAAACAGCAAGTGCAAAATGCCAAGGAGAAAGCTCACTGAATTGCTTGCGGAGCAACAAAATGGCGAATAGGGCTGGAACTATAAGCAAGGGATAGTAGCAGAAGATGAGATCAGAGAGACAACTAAAAAATGATCAAGTACTTACTAACTGTTTATTATCCACTCCCTGATTAAAAGCAGAATGTTTTTAAAATCCTGAACAGGAATTTTCCTGATATTAATTACTGGAAACATTTAGATTCCTACATTTACCATTTCCAATATAAAATCTACCAATTCACACTCTCTTCCTCATAAACTCAAAGACAGACAAGGTTTCTTTACTCCTACAGTTCACATTGTAGCAGGAGAAATACAGATAAAAATAAACCAATCAATTGTTACAGATACAGTAGGCAGGGCTATGAGAAAAATACTGATTCAGACGGGATGACAAGCAAGAGTTCTTTGGGGAGGTGATATTTAAGCTGAGACGTAAAGTGAAGCCATGTGATAACCTCGGGGAAGGAGGGTAGTCAAGCACAAAAACCAAGTGTTGAGAATGAAACCAGTGCACACACTGAAGAGCAAGACAGAATTGCTAAAACAAAGAGAATAAAAATGAGAGAAGGCGAAGAGGTTGACAGGGCCTGTAAAAGACAGACTCCTGAAAACATTTTAAGGATTTAGAGTTTATTTAGTCAGTGTAGCAGTAACACACTGAAGGAACTTAAGAACAGTAATTAATCTTATCACCCTCAGACATTTCTTCATTTTGAAGGAACAAGAAAAAGTGAGATGAATTGGGTATGGTAGAGACTATTTATTTTATTACACCTGAACTGTTCAGAAGAACATACAGGAGAAACTTCATGCAACAGGCAACACACACAAGAAGGATCTTAACCCCCCTACCCAAACCCTCCCCCAACTCCCATAATCACAATTCACTTATTTGTTAACTACTATGCTCTTGATAAATACCCATGGTATAGTAAATTCTATCATTATATAAACTTTAGTGTAAATGCATTTATCTAAGATGAGGAACCTGAAATGAGTGGTTTGTGTACTAAATTAGAATAATAATAAGCTACCATCTATATGTCAGACATCGTACTAAGTACTATATATTTATATAACCCTAACAGGCACTGAGTGCATTACAGAATCACAGATCAAGAAAGGAAGTCTGAAAGCACTGTGTTTGCAGAGCTAGATCAGGAAGACTAAGACAGGTAAGAATCAGCCTGTACTGTAACTGTCAGAACAGAGTTCAGAAACCTCATGAAGGTTGCAAACCTCATCCTACTGAATTAGAGGCCCAGTTTACTTCATTCACACATGCATGTGCTCCCTCATTCATTCAATAAATATTCATTCAGTCCCAGGCACTGTTCTGAATTATGGGAACATACCAGAAACTAAAACAGACCAAAAGCGCTACTCAGAGTCTATTTACTTCAGCTAGCCTATTCTCCTCAAGCCAAACCCTACAGCTTCAACCAAAATCCCCCCATCTACATCCCCAAACTGAGAAAATACAGGAAGAAAATAAAGACAAGGCAATAAATACCATCTACCTTTAAAAAAAAGAAAGTTAAACTTCTACTCTCAAGCTTTTCCTATCACTGCCTCCCTACCTCACCCCACTGCACATGTAATGAACACCCCTGAATAGACAGAGTAATAATAAATAAAATGGCCATCTTCTGACTTAACTCCTAAATCATAAGCTGTCCGAAAGCCTGACTTGATTTCCATTACATTTCAAGCCATGAAGGAACTGCATATATATTCCCTAAAGTCATCACAGCATATTCTGCAAAGAAACACCTGGACTAGAGGGCTGGCTCAGAAAGGCTGAAGAAATACCATGACACTCAACCATTCCCAACACATAATAAAATTCATATCTGAAACCAATCTAAAGGAGAGTACCTACAGAGACAGTACATTTCATAAGCACTACTAGCCTCTCCAACGAATTCATTTTAATTTCACAACTGACTTCCCCCACCTGTGAACTTTCCAGTATTTCTTAAAAAAATACAAAAAACACTTTGAGGATATAAATTTGAAATGTAAACTATAGAAAAAGCAAACCATTAAAGACCATTTAAATAGTTAAAGAAATAATGCAACCAGAAAATAATGTACCTAACATTCAGGAGGCAACAAGGTCAAAGGGCAAAGAGAAGTTCCTATTGATGTTTCAATCAACTTAGAAAGGTGAGATGAACTAGAATGGACTGAAATAGATGTTTGAAACAACAAATAAAATAAAAGGTCATATGGCGCTGACAAGAGGATAAGCATTCCTGTGTATTATTGGAGAAAGTGTAAATGAACACAACTATTCCGTAGCATCTATAATAGCACCTATCAAAGTGTAAAACATACAGACTGTAAAATAACTCAGCAAATTTACTTTTAGGAACTTATCCTACTGGCACGCCTGCACACATGTCTAAACACATAAATGAAAAACATTTATATGCTGTTTATATTATCATAAAAATCAAAAACCTAAATGTGCATCAATAATGAGATTATATAAACTACAAAATGTATGCAATGAAAATTCTACACAATTATAAAAAAGGAAGCAGCTCCTATTCATAAAACAAAATCCTATAGAACTGTTAAATTAACTAGATCTACAGCTACCAACACAGACATTAACATAGGATCTAAAAAATATGCTGAAAGAAAAGATACACCATGATTCCACTTATAAAATTTAATATGCAAAATAATTCTACCTATATTGTTTATGAAGATATACATACATACACACACCCCATCAGTATAAAATATGCATGGAAATGCTAAATTCCCCATCTGAGTTTATAGTGCCCCAGAAACCCAGCAGTGTTTACCTTTATATATTTTGAATTTTATATTACGTATACTGCCATCAAAATTAAGTATTTTTAAGTCAACTATCTCTTTATACTACTGTCTAACTCTCTTAAATCTTCCTCTCCTTCCTAAATCTCAAGTCTTGTGAAAACTGTACCATCTCACTAAACATTATAAAAACTTTCAATGAAAAAAAATCCCTTTTTAACTGCCTCCCCTCATAAATAACACATTCACTTTAGAAAAATTAGAAAATTCTGATGAGCAAAAAATAAGGAGCCTATACCTACCATTTAGAGATACTAACTATATCTGGCACATATCTTACCAGATTTCACTTTAGCATATGTGTATATGTGTATGTGTGTTCACTTCCTATAAATTTTGCAAATGTTGTATAAGTGTGCATATGGTATTATATCTTTTTGTCCAAAATTTAATCTAACCTAAAGTTATCTTGCTCATACTATACAATGAGCAAATAAGTATATGCTAAAAAAAAAGTTGTACAAAAAATGAAGAATTTTAAAAATCAATGAATGAATTTAGCTTACTGACAAGTTTTAATGATGTCCTAAAACTTGAAGATATGATAATATGCAGATGGTAGATATAACTAAGAAAATAAAGGTTTGATTACTCAGATATAATTTAGATATGAGAGATTATGAAGATGGAGATATGCCAGACAATAAGATAAGCATGCCTTGTCCCACTTTTCAAAGCCAGAGAAAAAGATCACAGAAACCAAAGAAAAGCATTTTGATATCAATCTCCCGGATATTCAAAGAATAGGCATTATATGGAGGATTTGGCAAGATTTAAGAAACACTAATCACTAGAAGCTGGCATGAGTTTCCAAGGAATAAGTCATGTCTAACTCTTCCCATTTTCTTCTTTTTAAGGATATTATACTAGCATATTAACTAACATGTATATTGTAAGCTCCACAGGGGTAGGGAATTACATTTATATCTGCTATACACCCAGAGCCAAGACCAATAACTAGGCATATATGAAAAGCTCAATCAATATTTGTTGAGAAGACTGAATAAATGAATTAATAGGGGCGCCTGGGTGGCTCAGTTGGGTAAGCATCTGCCTTCGGTTCAGGTCGTGATCCCGGGGTCCTGGGATGGAGTCCCATATCAGGCTCCCTGCTGGTCGGGGAGCCTGCTTCTCCCTCTGCCCCTCTCCCCTTGCTCATGCTCTTTCTCTCTCTCTCTAATAAACAAATAAAATCTTTAAAAAAATAAATAAATGAGTTAGGAATGATGTTTCTTAGGAAATTACTATGGCCCTCAATAAATAAATATGAACCAGATTTTGCTATAGTTGGATATAACCACAGCCAAGTAAACCATAACCAAAAATAAGCAAACAAACAAAGATTAAGAGACGCCAGAGTAATTTCCTCAGTCCTTTACACAGTCAATACTATCAGCAATTGTGAGGAAAATAGAGAAGGCCAACTGAAATTATGGATAATGCCTTCTACCTAACATACTAGACGTTAGAATTACATTCAAAATTACACTAACGGTACACACATACTACAGTATAGACTAATAGTATAGATCCAATAGGCTGCCATATATAGGAATAAATCAATGTTTATTCAAAAGAAACCAACTGAGTTACTATACGACCCAGCAATTCCACTCCTAGGTATATACCCAAAAGAAATGAAAACACAGATTTACACAAAAACTTGCACATTAATGTTCATAGCAGCCTTATTCGTAATAGCCTAAAAATGAAAACAGGGGCGCCTGGGTGGCACAGCGGTTAAGCGTCTGCCTTCGGCTCAGGGCGTGATCCCGGCGTTATGGGATCGAGCCCCACATCAGGCTCTTCCGCTATGAGCCTGCTTCTTCCTCTCCCATTCCCCCTGCTTGTGTTCCCTCTCTCGCTGGCTGTCTCTATCTCTGTCAAATAAATAAATAAAATCTTTAAAAAAAATAAAAATAAAAAAAATAAAAATGAAAACAACCTAAATTTCCCTCAACTAATAAATGGATAAATGCAGTAAATCTATACAAAGTAATATTATTTGGCAATAAAAAGGAATGAAGTACTGATACATGGGACAACACAAATGAACCTTGAAAAACATCAGGCTAAAGTGAAAGAAGCCAGTCACAAAAGACCACATATTACCTCTTTTTATATCATATGTCTGAAACAGGCAAATCTTAGAAACAGAAAGCAGATTACTGGTTACTAGGGGCTAAGAAAAGAGGGTAATGAGGAGTGATTGTTAACAGGTATGGAATTTCTTTTTGGGGAGATGCAAATTTTCTAAAATTAGTTAGCCACACAACTCTGTGAATATACTAAAACCAGTGAATTGTATCCTTAAATGGATAAATTTTATGGTCTTTGAATTATATCTCAATAAAGCAGTTATTAAAAAAGAAAGAAAGAAATCAACTGATGAATACAGATGTAGGCAATCTGTAAGCAGAGTTGTTCATCAGAAAGATACCTAAGTGTTATAATTTACCATAACTTAACTCAATGTAAACAGCAATTAGGGCTAAAGAAATAAAAGCAATTGTAGGCTGAATCTCAGCAATATGGCTTTCATAACAAGATATGTAATAATGCTGATGTATTCCATGCTAGTCAGACCACATCTGGACAACTATGTTCTAATCTAAGAATAATGTCTAGAGAAACTAACCAGTATAGGTCCAGAAGAATGTATACGGAATTGAAAAAGGATTGGAAACAACAGGTTAAGAAATGAATGAAGGAATGAGAGGTTGCTTAGCATGGAAAAAAAGATTCATTAGATAAAACTATCTTCAAACAATATGAGAGTCAATTAGAGAAAACAGAGCAGGCCTGTCTTGTGCGGCTATAAAAGACCAAATAGAATCAATCACTAAGAGGGCAGAGGGGAAGATTAATCTCATCATGGGCTAGAACTAATACAGTAATGGCTGCCTCCTAGGTGGTACTTCTCATCAAATGAACAGATTGAAGTAAATACTAGAAGTCACCTATCAAGGAATCCTATTTCAAAAAGAATTGCTATAATATACAGTGGAGTGAAGATAATAGTTAAGTTCCCTTCTAATTCTAAACTTACATGATTTTATTCTAATTCAAAATTATGTAACAAGGGGCGCCTGGGTCACTCAGGTGACTGAGCTTCTGACTCTCGGTTTCAGCTCAGGTCATGAACCCATGGGTCTGGGACTGAGCCCCTAGTGGGGCTCCACACTCAGTGGGGGAGTCTGCTTGAAAATTCTCTCCCTCTGCCTCTCCCCCTACTCGCCATGCATGGGCACTCTTTCTCTCTCTCTCTAAAATAAATAAATCTCCAAAAATTATGTAACAAAATAAATAAAATAAATACATGAAATCCCAAAGAGTTGAGTAGTCAGAATTTTACCTCATTGTTCTGCAATGGTGGTTTCCCATTTTTCTTACTGTAGAGAAAAGAAAAGAGAGCTTTATTTGCAAACTGTTCCCATCATAAAAATTATTTCAAGACATCAGAAGAATATATCAAATTCTCCAAATAAGTTCCTTCTTTTTCATATCATACAGATAGAATATATTAAATATAATAGTCCAGTTGTCCCTTACTCAGTATTTATAGAAAGTGCTCAATAAATATTAACTACTACTATATCAAGCATTATATTAATTTTTAATACACACACACATTCATTTTACAAATTTCCCCATGGACAGGTGAAGTCTATTTCTCTATCTTTGAATCAAGGATTGGCCATGTGAACTGCTTCGGTCAATGGGATATTAGCAAACTGATGCAAGCGATGGCTTGAAAAATGTTTGTACACCAGGCCGTCTCTCTTGCTGCTGGGAATTTTCTCCTAGCCATGTGAGCAATCTGAGGTTAGTAGCCTAGAGGAGGAAAGACCATGTGTCATTCCACATTACAAATAAAAAACTGGCTTGTTAAGTAAGTGGTGTGGTTCATGCCACTCAAAGTGATTAATTTGGCAATTATACCCAGGTCTGACCACTAATCCAGGTTACCTCCCTAAACAATAAAATAACCAGGCTTAGGTTCTTTTTATAACACACTACTATAGCACCCTATGCTTCTATACAACACTGATCACATTTTAAATCTCCTGTTTGATTGATATTTCCTCCCAGTACATCAGTTTCATGAGATGAGGAGCTATTGCAGGTTGGTCTCTCCAAAGTAGACATGAGGTGGTGCTTGGGATACTAAAATGTTTCCTGGGGATCAACACCTATGAAAGGAAGGCAAGGAAAGCTGAAACTGTGACGCAGGCCCAAAAGAATTTCAATCAATCAGCCAGGAAGCCCTGTAGCAAGTACTGTCTATCAGAGTGCTCTGTGAAGGGTTGAAACAGCCAGGTCTTTTTACCTTTATCTTGCTCAGTCTACAAATCCATGCTACTCCAGGGAAGTCATGAGCTCAGGGAAGGTGGCTCTGCAACTAAGGCAGACCCTAAGGTGTGTCTAGAGGGGGTTACCTGGTGGTCCAACTCCTCTCAGCCGGACAGTAGGCCCTTCTTCGAAGGGAAATCTGGGTAGCACACCTTCATGTCTACTCTTAGGGGCATATATTATTCAACCCTCCATGTTCAACACTTAGTTGAGCTCCAACAATCTGTAGAATGAACACTTTCAATAATAAGATACCAGGTTACTGAACGAGGCTAGAAAGCCAAACTTAATTACAATTCAATAGATGCTCTTATTCTAAGAGTGCTTGGGTTTATTATTTTTTTCTATTTTTAATTGTATTACAGGATTATTTATCTGTTTTACAGTTTTATGAGATTGTAAAACTGTTTCAGAAAATGCCTTTATGTATGTTCAGGCATATGCAGTTAATTATGAGCCCTTTTATAAGGCTTTCTGAATTCCTCTTTTTAAAGAATTCTTTAATGTTTTCCATGGATGTTCTCAATACTGAAGACACGAGCTACATAAATATATGTAGATCATTTAGGATAAATGAGAATAGTATGCTAGAATCCTAATTATTGAGTTACATTTTTCCCCTGGAAATGTCATGCTAAAGACTGGACAGAAGTTAATTTACTTCCAAAAACATGACCTACTAGTAGGCAGATCCAATTCTAACAAATATTCAGTATTTTCCTTTTCTTGATTTTTATCCCATGAAATTAAAAAAGGCTCAACAACAAACAGACATGTCTTCTATTCTTACGTATTCCTTTTGGCTATTGAAAAGATCAATTTATCAGCTAAGTACATTAAAATAAAGGTATTCAACATGTTCAAACTATATTGCTGATTTGCACACTAATGGCAAGATTATCTGTAATATCTACAACAATCATTAATCATCAGTTGTCTTGTTACACTTCAGGGTATAACAAAATTCATTTAAAGATAATATATATATTACATGTTAAATAAAATTTTTATAAAAATAGCTATATTTCCCCAAACAAAAAATTTTGTAAGGAAAGTAGCACTGTTTTATGTAAGGAAAGTAGCACTGTTTTATATTTTAGAAAATCTCATGTCTGACTTAATATGGGTTCTCATACTAGAGTCTGCATTCTTTCAATCTATTATGACGGAGACAGGTAGTTGTAAAACAGGAGTATTTTCATAATTGTGGATATTCTTTCTTGGTACTATAATGTTACAGCGCAGTCTGAAATCCTATCAATGAACTTTGTACCCTGTACAATAAAATCCACTGGTCTATATTATATTACACTTCCAGTGGATCTTTTATCCATGTAAAATTTTGTAATATGCATTAGTCTTTTGGAAAATAATGATTCCGGATGCCTGGATGGCTCAGTCATTAAGCGTCTGCATTAGGCTCAGGTCATGATCCCAGGGTCCTGGGATTGAGCCCCGCATGGCATCCCGCATGGCATCCCACATCGCATCGGGCTCCTTGCTCAGCAGGGAGCTTGCTTCTCCTGCCTGCCACTCCGCTGCTTGTGCATGCTCTCTCTGACAAATAAATAATAAAGAATATCTTTAAAAAAAAAAAAGGAAAATAATAATGATGAGTTGTGTAGTAGACTTTCCAAATGTAATATACTTGACTACGCAATATTTTTAAGACTTATATTTGTTAATACTGCCTATCTCATCAGAAAAGTCTTAACCATTAGGAAGCTTTCAAGCTCATGGTGGCAGAGACAAGTTTTCCAAATTCTAATTTTCACTTGAAGCTTAAATTGTAACATTAGCAACAAACACTGCTGTTTTTCCTTGAAGGCACTACAAGAGAATGTCTGCAATATTCAAGGCCGAATAACTACAGTTATTAAGTCATTCTTTCAAGTAAAAATGATGTTCCACAAAAAGAAAAAAAAAAGTGGCTAGTTTAGCTCAGAATTCAAATAAAGACAAGTGCATTCCCTCAAGACAACCTCTGCCTTTTGGTATACTGCAAGAAGTGCATTGTGCCAACTTCCCCTTTTTCTTTGGCACACACATTATAAAAAAGACAAGACCAATAACCAACATTTATAAAAAGTATAGGACGGGAGGAATTTATCCAAGAAATGGAAGATCAGGTTCACATTTGAAAATCAATCCATAATTCATCCATATTAACAGTCTAAAAAAAAATAACCGTATGATCATATCAATAGATATACAGAAAAGGCCTTTGCCAAAATCTAACACCTATCATCATAAAAACTCTTACCAAACTAGGAATGAAAAGGAACTTCTTCAATCTGATAAAGGACATCAACAAAACCCTACAGCTATTGGGCACCTGGGTGACTCAGTCAGTTAAGCATCTGCCTTTGGCTCAGGTCATGATCTCAGGGTCCTGGAATTGAGCCCCTGTCCGGCTCCCTACTCAGTGGGCAGTCTGCTTCTCCCTCTCCCTGTACCACTCCCCCAACTCGTGCTCGCACTCTCACTCTCAAATAAATAATCTTAAAAAAAAAAAACCCTACAGCTATCATCATACTTATTAATGAAAGACTGAGTCTCTGTGATCCAGAATATGCCAAAGATAGCAAGTCTCACCACTTCTATTCAATACTGTTATTGGAAAACACAGTGCAAAAAGGTAAGAAAAATAAATAAAAGGCACACAGAATTGAAAGGAAGAAGTAAAACTACCTTTATTGCAGACTCTATAAACATCTATGTAGAAAATCCTAAGGAATCTATAAAAAAGCTAAGTGAGTTCAGACAGGTTCCAGGATACAACATCTATACACATATACCAATTGTATTTCTACACAGAGGAAAAGAATAACTGGAAATTGGAATTTTAAACATATCATTTACAAAAGCACCCAAAATATTAAATATTTCACAATAAATTTGGAAAGAAAAAGAAGATGTACAAGACCTACATACTGAAAACTATAATACACTGCAGAGAAATCATAGCTGACTAGATAGAGAGTTAAAACCTGGAAACAGTCCAAATGTCCGCCAACAAGCAAATGAACTAAAAAATTGTGGCATATCCATAAAATGTACTCAACAATTAAAAAAAACAATTGATACACACAATGCAGATGAATCTCAAAAGCATTATGCTGACTGAAAGTAGCTAGACAAAAACATATATAACATATGATTCCACTTATGAAATTCTAGAGCAACCAAAACCAATCTGTAGTTATAGAAAGCAGATCAGTGGTTGCTTCAAGCTAGAGGCAGGGAGAAGACTGACTAGAAAGGAGCCATAAGGGAACTTTGGGGTGATAAAATGTTCATTCCCTTGATTATAGTAATTGTTTCACAGGTGTTACATGTCAAAACTCACCAAGTTGTGTACTTTAAATATCAGCAGTTTATTATATATCAATAATGTCTCAATAAAGTCTAAAAAAAACAAAAAACAAAAAACAACCTAGGGACGCCTGGGCGGCTCAGTCGTTAAGCATCTGCCTTCGGCTCAGGTCATGATCCCAGGGTTCTGGGATTGAGCCCCACATCTGGCTCCCTGCTCAGCGGGAAGCCTGCTTCTCCCTCTCCCACTCCCCCACTTGTGTTTCCCTCTCTCGATGGCTTTCTCTCTGTCAAATAAATAAATAAAATCTTTAAACAAACAAACTAGCTGAAACCTAAGAAAGACTTTATCCTAAGAACATAACAGAATGTTATGTTTTGTTAGTTCTTTATTTTTGGAAGAGGTGAGGGAGAGGGAGATGGAGTTAACTAGTTCCTTAGTACTGCCAGCAAAACGTAAAATTAATAGGCAGGAACTTCCCCTAAAGATGAGAGGAGACAACTATAAGACTAGGAAAAAGAAATTTTCCAAAAATTAAAATAGAGAAGTTTTTAGATAAGAGCTTTTAGACAAAGTAAAAAAGGAAGAACACAATTCTGAAAACTTTAATCAGAATTTAGTTAACCAGAACAGTAATTCTGACCCTAACACTTTTCTCACCTAGTTCATTCTAGGTAAACTAGGCCAGTATTTCCTAGAGTTGGGGTAATGTATGAACCTCTTCTGAAGGAAAAAAAAAAAATCTTACAGATACTACTATTGCCTTAAATTGGTGCTTCCTTAAATATGTATAAGCATGAAATTAAGCATAAACTACTTTTTTTTTTACAGCTCTTCTACACATTTATCATTTAAAAAACAGGCCAAAAGTTTTAAGGACAATAAAAATGGAATCAACATTCATTTAAAGTGATAGGTGAAATAACATTGCTAGAACTAATCACCAATGCTGGGGTAAAAGAATAGAAAGAATTATTTATTCCAGCTGATGCCCAAGATTTTTTTATAATCACTATTTTTCTTTTGTAAACAATGAATTGGTTTTAAATCACTGCTTCATTAATGTTGATGAGATAATCAATTTATTAGTATATTCCAAAACAAAATTCTAAAAATTAAATAATGAATTATTCAATGACTACATCTGAACTTACTTTTCCATCCCAAATCTATTCTTCCATTTTCTCATACTGAACCGGGGCCATAACTCAGTGAATGTACCTTCATCTACACAACCACCTGAACCACAAACTTGGAAATTATTCTTAGGTATTTTCCCTTTCTCATACTCTTCATATCCAATTGCTCACTATGCTCTTCTTCTCATCTCTGTTGCCGGGACTTCAACTTCGGCCATCAAAATTTCTCACATAAACTACTATAATTATTCCACCTGCTTTCTAAGTAGTTTCCTTAACATCTCTAACCTCTTTCAATTCACTTCCACAGCCATATCAAATATTGTATGTATGTGTATGCACAGCACCCACTCAACTGAGGTCAATTAGTGCCCAGAGGTGAAGACCTGAACATAGGCAGCAGTCCTGGGAATGGAAAAAAAGACACAGGAAAACTGCCAGAAATGACAGGGTGAGGGAGGAGATCGGCACTGGGACCTACAGCTGACCCTTAACAACACAGGTTTGAACTGTACGGGTCCACTTATTTGCAGATGTTTTACAGTACAGGACTGTAAATGTATTTTTCTTATGATTTTCTGAGTAATAGTTTCTTTTCTATAGTTTACTTTATTATAAGAATACAGTACATAAGATATATAACACACTAAATAAGTGTTAATGTTTACGTTATCAGTAAGGCTTCTGGTCAGTTAACAGTAGGATATTAGTTGTTAAATTTGGGGAGAGTCCAAAGTTATACACAGACTGTCAGCTGTGCAGGGGTTCAGTGTCCCTAAACCCTACATTGTTCAAGATTCAACTGAACATGGAAATGAGTACAGAAGAGCACAGACTTTAAGAACTGTGTAATGATAGAGGAGGTATTAGAACCCATCAGCTCCAAACTGATGCCATAAAAGGCAAAGATCATTTTCCTAGGGTTTCACAAACAATTTACACCAAGTGAGTAGAGGACAGTGATTCCATTAACTACAAAAAGAATAACAGTAGTAAAAGCATTTAAGGGAAATAATAATTGGACTCATTGTAAACTTGTTCAATTTCAAGTCCCAGTGAGATAACTATATGGAATCGTCCAGAAGACAATTTTTTAAAAGTTTAGATTTGAAGTACAAGAGATGTTGATTTGAAAGGCATTAACACAACAATGATGTGGACATATAATAATATAACATATAATAATATTTAGGAAACAAAACATGGCATCTGAAACATGAGTCTTCCATCTATTTATTAAAATGCTGTACTAAAAATTTTATAATGTGCTCTTAAGGAACTTGGTTTAAGCTGTTCCCTGAATATTGCTCACAGGCACTGTTAAAAGCAAACATTCCTCTTAAAAGGAAAGTATGTTTGCTATAAGCCTCAAGATTATTCCTAGAACTAATTTTAAATAAAACACCCAGACCATAATCAAAAATAACCAAGCACACAGCAAACTAGACTCCATAAACAGGAACCAGCAGAAATTAAAGAGAACAGGAGACCCAAGAAGATTTCAGATGCTGGAATTTCCAAACACATCCTGTAAGACAATACAGACTGTATTTAAAGAAATAAATACACAAAATAAAACAAAGTTATCTACCAAAACAAGGAAATTACTAAAAAGAGAGAGAAAGAGACAGACCTAAGAGAACCAAATAGAATTTTTTTTTTTTTTATAGACAGAAGGGGTAGAGGCAGAGAGCGAGGGAGAGAGATAATCTTAAGCAGGCTCCCCCAGCGCAGGGCTCTATCTCACAACCCTGAGATCATGACCTAACCCGAAATTAAGAGTTCACACTTAATCGACTGAGTTATTCAGGTGCTGTAGAGCCAAATGGAATTTTAAAAAATAATACATACAACAAGTGAAATTAAATATTTAATAGTTTTAATAGACTTCACACAGCCAAAGAAACAACTAATATCTAGGAGCTAAATCAGAATTTGCTATCCAGAGTGTAGCAAAAAGTAAACAAAAAGATGGAAAACAAAGAAATAAAAGTAAGAGAATGCTCACTTCATCAGCAAGGTACTAAAATTGAAATGATACAGAGATCAGCATGCCATCCCCAGAAGGATGAAGCACAAATCTATGAAGCGTTAAAAGAAAAAAAAGTAAGAGACAGTGGTTACAATGAGACTATCTTAGTTGGTGTCCAGGAAGAATAAAGAAAGATAACAAGGTAGAGATAATGACTGAGAACATTCCAAAATGGAAGAGACACCAATCCACAAAGTCAAAAAGGCCTAGTGAAACCTAAGCAGGATAGATAAAAATATCCACACCTCATCAAATCATAGTGAGCTCCAGAAAAATTAAAGATAAAGATAAATCCTTAAACACAGCTGGAGAAAAAAAGACCCATTACCTTCCAAGCGGCAACAGTTACAAACTGATAGCTGACTTCTAAGTAACAGTAATGGAAACCAGAAGATGGTAGAATCAAATATTCAGTGGGCAGAAAGAAAATCACTGCCAATCAAGAATTAAATGTTAAGGGGGAAAAAGTACTTTCATGAATGAAGGCAAATAAAGACATTACCTTGACAAAACGGAGAAAGTTCATTATCAATAGATTTGTACTAACTGTCAGATTGGTGGTGGCAGGGAAGGTGATTCCAGTTGGAAGTTACAGGTACATATAGTTAACTCTAAATGAATATTACATAAAGCAATAATAATGTCTTTTAGTACTTTAAAAAAAAAAAAAAACACCCACCACAACAAATGCATATAAATCAGGAGAAAACTACGTGGAGCCATTGCTCTAAAGTCATTATACCGCTCAGGAGGGGGATGAAGTATTACCGATTAATGTTTAGACTTAAAAATTTTAACACATGTTACATTTCTAGGGTAACCAGTAAAAGTAAAGTAAAATAACGAATAACTTCCAAACTACTAGAAGAAATAAAAATAAAATAATGAAAAAAGAAATAATAACAAGAAAGCAATTTTGCTGTTAATCAACAACAAAAAGAAAAAAATGCAAGAAAAATTCCCAAATGCTTGGAAATTGTGGTAAATTAAATATGAGACAAATTCTTTGTTTCTCCTAAAAAGAAGGAATCTATTTTTTCATCCTTGAATCTGGGCCAAACTTGTGACTTGCTCTAACCAAGAGAATGTGGCAGAAGCCCTTTTACTTTTACTTTTTGCCTCTTGGAATACTGACCTGAGGCTACAATATGAGGCAACTGGTATAGTATACTAGATGATAAAAAGTCACTTAGATAAAAACCAAAGCACCCCAGCCACCAGCTAGCACCATCAGCCAGATCTGAGTGAAGCCGTCTCAAACCTTCCATGTAGCCAATCCTCTAGTTGAATGAAGCCTCAAGCAAACCCAGAACAAAACCAGCAGAGGAACTGCCCAGCCACCCACAGAATTGAGGGGAGAAATAATCATCTTAGGCTACTAAATTTTGGGGTGGTTTGTTATGCAACGATAACTGACATATATAAAGAGATAAACTTGTGAAAAGTCATAAGTCAACCAAAAAAATTTTTGAAATGTATTATATACACATCAAATTATATGTTTACAAAATGGCATAGTTTATATATCAAAAAACCCGTGTGCTGCAACTAAAGCAGTGCTTAGAGAGAACTTTATAACCTCAAACGCATACTTTAGAAAAGTATGCATGGAAATTCATATCACTCTCAGAACATTAGAAAAATAAAATTAAGTGAGGACAGTGTAAAGAATAAAAGAATACAGAGGGAAGCAAAAAAAGGAAATTAGAAACAGTAAATAGAGGTAAAGCAAATGAAAGTTGGATTTTTTAAAAAATTCACACATTTTTACAGACTTAAGGCAAGACTGATTTTAAAAAAAGGCAATCATACATTAATCTACAGATTAAAAGCAATCCTCATCAAAATCGCAACATGCTGATCCTAAAATTTATATAGAATAGTTGAAAGAGTTGATAACCTAGGCATATTTTATATTTTGCTTATAAAATCCACTCCATTCATAAAATAGGGTTCCTCCAAATCATCTATAAAATAGAGCATTAATAGGTATTTGCTTGTAGTAAATCAATAGTTCATAATGACACTTAAAAACTCATTGGTCACCTTCAGAGAATAACAGGGAACTAATGGATTATTTTAAAAGTTGGTAAAGTAAGAACAAATATCTATCCTACCTTTCCTAATTGAACTGTACCCCTGGGTAACCAAATAGATGAAGAAAAGTTTCTTCTCATGGAAGCATTCCACCTTATAAATGAAGAATAACAGAATTCAATATCACCATTTTGCAAGCCCTAGTGAATAAAAATTCACTGATCTACGCATCAAGCAACAGTCTAAAAATCACAAAAAGAGAAACAACCAGACACTACATACGTCTTCATGGAGAGTATACCACATCAACACCTAGGAAGTATTTTTGTCCAAAAAAATAAAAAATAAACAAAACCTAAGCTTTGATCAAGCTTTTTTTTTTTTTAAGATTTTTTATTTATTTATTTATTCGACAGAGATAGAGACAGCCAGCGAGAGAGGGAACACAAGCAGAGGGAGAGGGAGAGGAAGAAGCAGGCTCATAGCAGAGAAGCCTGACGTGGGGCTCGATCCCATAACGCCGGGATCACACCCTGAGCCGAAGGCAGACGCTTAACTGCTGTGCCACCCAGGCGCCCCCTGATCAAGCTTTTAGATCCAATTACTAATTTACAGGAAATACAGAGAATGAAGAAAAAGTATGCAATCAGCATAACCTAGATGGCAGAATCTGTATGGGTCAAAATACTTGATTGCTTCAACAAACTGTAAGAAAGAAAAAGGGAAAAGACAAATGGCAGCAGGACATGCAGATTAAGAGAAACAAATAAGAAAACACACAACTAAATTATAGTGCTTAGGAATGCACATCTGGGCAATAAAATTAGAAAGAAATGCACAGATGCAATTACTACAGAGGTCAGCTTAGTAGTTATAGTAAGGGAGAAGAATGGGCTCTGACTGGAAAGGGGCATGTGGAAGACTTGTGGGGTGGCCGGCAAAGATTTATTTCTTGACCTGCGTAGTAGTTACAAAGGTGTTTATTTTAAAAACTAAAAAAGTCATTAGGTTATATATGTTTTTATGTAGTTTCCTTCATTTGTGGTATAATATATAATAAAAAGATACTAAAAATCTTAGACTATTTCACCATGACTCTAACATTTTAATATCAACATATTACCACAAAATTTTAACAATTAACTTTGCATTTTACATAAAATTTTTTTAACCCCTGAATGGTGACTGTTTTTTGAATCTAAGCTCACCTGAAGGATTTGGTAAAAAATGCCATATTCTGTCTTTTACCTTCCACATGGCTAATTCAAACTTAAAAACTCTTAGAAGCAGGTACCATTTTTACCCTTCTGATTCCTCACTGGTAAAATGAAAATAAAACTATCCCAAAAGACTGTGAGGAATAAATATAAAATACTTAGAACAATGCTTAAAATATGGTAAGTGCTCAATAAATAGTTCATAGTAATACTTCCCAGCTACATATTCTTGAAGTCCCTTCTCAAATCATAACTGCGTTAACTCCATGCCCTTGCTCATGCTGTTCTCCCCACCTAAAATGCCTTCTACCCCTTACTGAAACACTACAAATCTCTTAAAGTCAGGCTCAAATGTGAAGTCTCCCCAGATAACAACAGATATCAAATTAGCTGAATATGCTTTGATAAGTTTATTTCCAATTTTGTACTTCATTAATTTAATTGCATTCATTCAGGTCTGCTAATTTAGCAAAAGGATTACAAAGGCATGTTTTTAAAAAAACACTTTTTAAGCACACTCAAGGCTTCAAACCTTCTTAATATGTACATAACTCCCACTGAGAGCATAACCATCAGCTATACAAACTATTTTATCCTTACAATTACAGAAGGCTGTGTCATTGACAGAGATGCCTAAAACAAGTGGTTTTTTCATAAAAAGAACGTCATGATGAGAACCATGTCCATAAACAAGGGCCTGATGCAAAGCCTTTTGTAGAAATAACTACAACTGCTTGTGTGCCTGGGTGGCTCAGTTGGTTAAGCATTGCCTTCAGCTCAGGTCATGAACCGAGTCCCGGGATCCAGGCCCAGGTCTGGCTCCCTGCTCAGCGGGGAGTCTGTTTCTCCCTCTCTCTGCTCCTCCCACCACCAGTGCAAAAAAAAAAAAAAAAAACTACAAATGCCATTCTTAAACAACTCTGACATTCCATACAAATCATTCCAAAAGAAATAACAATAGAGAAATACAATACCTATTTTTATAAAATTTAATTTTGCATATATAATTGTAAAGAAAACTGCAAAGAGAGTTTCTTTCTTCTTCACAATTTCAGTTTGTATTTTATTGTAACAGATTAGAAGGTGATGATATTCATCAGGTCATGGATGAGACTGATATTGATCCTGGGAAAAAATTACAACTTATTTATCCAAATGGACAATATGGTACCAGTACTTGGAAGAAGTGGTAAATTCTAGGAACAAAAACAAGTTCACCAAAAAGTCATGTTGGACCAAATTCATTCTCTTCTCTGAAGGGATCATGAAAATTCTGTAAACTTAATTTATTATGCTACAAGGCATTTGACAATGGACCAAAACAGTTCTCCACATTTTCCATGAAAAAGAAACCAATGCCACATACAGCTCTTGGGTCTCATCTTCACTGCTCCACAACCAAAAAAGAAAGACACTTCCTAAGCGGTGCCTACATGGCTTAGCTGGTTAAGCATCTGCCTTTGGCTCGGGTCATGGTCCGAGGGTCCTGGGATTGAGCCCCAAATCAGGGTCCCTGTTCAGCGGGTGGCTGGCTTCTCCCTCTCCCTCTGCTTGTGAGCACGCGCTCTCTCTCTCTCTCTCTGTCAAATAAATGAGTAAATCAAAAAAAAACAAAAACAAAAAAAATAAATAAATGAGTAAATCAAGAAAGGAAGGAAGGAAGGAGGGCAGGCAGGCAGGCAGGCAGGCCGACCCTTCCTCACCAGCTCCAGCAGAAACATCTCAAAGGAGGACTTTCACTGGCCCAATATGTATTTGATGACTAGTCCTACAGTTAAGAATGCCAGGTCATAACCAGAAGGAAAGGTGTGGAAAAGTGTTAGGTAAGTTGAAGATGAGAACTAATACAACACCCAAAAGATATCAAATAATAGAAAGGTTACAGAGGTACAAACACACTGTTCTATACTTGGTCCTGTCCAATAACTTAAATTTACTGGGAAAATACAGAGAAGGAATACTAATTAATGTACAAGATGAAAAAAAAATTTCAGAGGAAGTGATACCTCCAAAGATAAGTATAAATAATGTGAACCCAGGTTTAATTAAAAAAAAAAATCAAACACAACGAGTTGAGGAGGGCAAATGAAGGGAAAACAATTGTGTATGCTAAATCTGAGTGAAGAGTATTGATTGCCACAAAAATAATAAATATAACCTCACTTATTTTAGCAAAAGCTTAGGATCTACAAAGCAAGTAACAAGCCATTCCACTCTGTGTCAGTCACACCACATTTAGAATAATAAATTTAATTTTGGACTTCTTCTTTAAGAGGTGGAGAAATAACATACTCAAGAAGCAGCAACTGAAAAAACACAGAGGCCTAAAGCCATGTCACATAAAAGTAAATACTTTCCAACTCTGAAAGTAAATGATTCTACCAATACAAAAAAGGCTTCTTTAGGGAGATTTTCATGGGCACATTTGAGGAAATTTTTATGAAGGCTGAATGGTTTTTGAGAACCTAACAGAGGCACGTTTGGCTATCCTTTTAGTTTTCCTTTCAGCAAGCATAGGGAACTAAAGCTATCTTCTATTTATTGAGCTTTGATCCAGTGACTACTGATTTAAGACAATTTCTGATTTAAGCCTCACGACCACTGAGTTAAGTAAATACTATTATCCCTGTTCTGCAGGTGAGAATACTGAGGCTCAGAGGCTGAGTAAACTTTGTACAAGGTCACAGATCTAGCAAACAGACGCATAAAAACTTGAACCGGTATCTAACTCCAAAGACCATACCATGTTTTATAGTATGCCAAACTGCCTCCATAATAAAGATCAAGTTGCTGCATGTAAAAATGTGCATTCTTGCAAGTTAAAATAATGCCGTGGCATTATTTTATACCTTTGAAGTAGTAAAAAAAAAAAAATTTCAAACACCCCTTATTGACGATTAGAGAATTAAATCTGCACTCATTTCATAGTATTCTACGGCATAATTCTTAAGAAATAATATGTGTAATTTGTGTAGCTCCAGAATGTTCACACCCTTTCCATAAACACTAAGGAAAGTTCATAAGCTTTCATTCTATGATCCCATTTCTGGCAATTTATTCCAAGGAAGTAATTCAGCAGAGACAGAAACGTTCAACTGCAAGAATATTTAACATTATCTAGAAAAATTACAGAAGCAATCTAGATGCCCAAAATAAATTATGATATCGTCACACAAAGGAGTATTTATGTATTTCTTTTTTTTTTTTTTAAAGATTTTATTTATTCATTTGACAGCGATAGAGACAGCCAACGAGAGAGGGAACACAAGCAGGGGGAGTGGGAGAGGAAGAAGCAGGCTCATAGCGGAGGAGCCTGATGTGGGGCTCGATCCCAGAACGCCGGGATCACGCCCTGAGCTGAAGGCAGACGCTTAACCACTGCGCCACCCAGGTGCCCCTATGTATTTCTTTTAAAGTATAGATATGGCAGCACTAGGTGGCTCAGTCAATTAAGCATCTGCCTTTGGCTCAGGAGTCCGGGATCTGATAGAGTACAGAGTACAGCATGCCAGGGCTCCCTGCTCAACGGGGAGTCTGCTTCTCCCTTTCCCTCTGCTCCTCCTCCCTGCTCAGGCGCACACGCTCACTCGAGCACTCTCTCTCTGTCTCTCTCTTGCAAATAAATAAAATCTTTTTTTAAAAAAGTATAGTTACGAAGTTCATGTAGAACACAGGGAAGATGTCTACACATTAAATGAAAATTATAAAACATGTACATTATAATTATGTAAAAATACATGCATATAAATGAGAAATAAGAGGTAACAAAAATAAAATACATATGTTATAGTGATGACATTATGGATAACTTAATTTTTAAAATTGTCTTTAATGTTTCCACTGTATGGTTAACTGTGAAAAGGTTATAAAACAATAATGATACCATTTTTATAAATTTCTAAGACTGGATTTACCCATGCATATAAAAGGGGCCCAGCTCCTAAACAGCTCATAATATACTTAAGAAGACATTTACATTTGTAGCAAGAAAAATTTGTTATTTAAAATAACAGTAACCACAGCCCTAAGAAATGAGCATCTCAGATTCAGAGTCAGTCAAAAAAACTTTTTTTGAGAGCCGACTACATGCCAGCCACAGTTCTAGCCACTGGGTCTATAACAATGAACAAAACAGACAAAAAATTCTGCCCTCATGGAACTTAAATCCTAACAGCAGAGACATACAATAAGCAAGATAAATATGTAAAATAAATAACACATTTGATAGTGATAAGGAAAAGCCCAGAAAGTGTGCAATGTGTGTGTAGAGAAAACTTTTTTAAATTGAGTGGCAGTGAAAGGTCTCCCTGCGAAGAAATCTGAAAAATGATGGAAAAAGGGGAGGGATTTAGCAGTGTGGATATGTAGGGAAAGAGCATACAAGGCAAGGCAAGAGCAAGTGCAAAAAGCCTTGAAAAGGAATCCCTGGCCAATGATGCTATTGTGCCAAAAACAGAGAAGTGTAATTAATTAAACAGTCTGTACCCAGTCCCCACCCGGCAGACCACAAACAGCTACACAGTTCTGAGAACATTGCTTCTGGACCTGACCTGCATCAGTTGGTTTCAGTACACAGATGCTTTCCCTGGCAAATTCTCTCAGGCCTCTTGCTGAAGCATCCTCTTTTCATTCTGAGGATCCAAATGGGGCCTATAACATACACTCATGGTTCATCCCAAGGATCTCCAGCCCCTCACCTGACTCATCCTTGTACTTTGAAAAACATTCAGTGGGCCTATGAAACTGAGCAAAGGGAAGCTAGCCCCTCCTAGAGCTTGATTTGAAAGGAGCAGATCTCAGGAAGGAAAGTTGAATTTGAAGTATGCAGGAAAGCTGTAAAGTTAGTGGGAAGAGGGGGCAGGGAGCAAAAGCTAAAGATATGAGAACATTCAAGAGGTACAGAAAAGATCTAGCAAAAGTCCATGGGGCTGAGGCTCAGGGAAAAATAGTCAACAAACTGCCAACAGTGGAAATGTCAAAGGAACTTATAAATAAAAGAATATCTCCATTTTAAGCTGTTCACTATGCCGAGATATAATCGCTGCCATCACTCCCAAATTGTCGATAACACTCTACTACAATTACCTGCTTTGTGGCTGATGCTTTATAGAAATCAAGGCAGATACCAAAAAGACAGGCTCAAGAGACAAGGTATAAGTAGGATCTAAAATAGAGCAAAAGCTTTTGCACGGGAAGGAAACTACCAACAAAACAAAAAGGCAACCTACTGAATGGGAAAAGATATTCGCAAATGATATATTTAATAAGAGGCCAATATTCAAAATATACAAAAAACTCATAGGACTCAATGCCAAAAAAACCCACAAATACTCTAATTAAAAATGGGCAAAGGACCTGAATAGACATTTTTCCAAAAAGTGATACAGATGGCCAACAGACATATGAAAAGACAATCAACATCACTAATCATTGAGGAAATGCAAATAAAAACCACGAGATCTCATCTTACACCTGTCAGAATGGCTAGTATCAAAAAGACAAGAAAAAACAAGCATTGGCAAGGATGTGGAGAAAAGGGAACCCTCATGTACTGTTGGTTGGAATGTAAATTGGTGCAGCCACTGTGGAAAACAAGTATGGAGGTTCCTCAAAAAATTAAAAATAGAAGTGCCATATGACCTAATAATTCCACTACTGAGTGTTTAACCAAAGAAAACAAGAACACTAATTCAAAAAGATACATGCACCCCTATGTTTATTACAGCATTATTGACAATAGCCAAGATATAAATACAACCTAAGCATCCACTGATAGATGAATGGATAAAGATGTGGTGTTTGTATATATATGCAATGGAATACTACTCACCCATAAAAAAGAGATCTTGCCATTTGAAATAATATGGATGGACCCAGATGATAGTATGCTAAGTGAAACAAATCAGAGAAAGACAAACACCATATGCTTTCACTTATATGTGGAATCCAAAAAAACCCCACACAAATAAACAAAAAGTAGAAACAGACTCACACATAAAGAGAATTGATGTTCACCAGAGGGGTGGGAGTAGGTGATGGGCAAAATGGGTGAAGGGGAGTGGAAAATATAGGCTTCCAGTTATGGAATGAATAAGTTACAGGGATAAAAGGTACAGCATAGGGAATATAGTCAATGGTATTGTAATAACATTTATATGATGACAGATAGTACCTACCCTTATAATGAGTACAGCATAACTAATAAACTTGTAGAGTCACTATGCTGTACAGCTGCAACTATTATACCACTGTATGTCAACTATACTTCAATTTAAAATATATATTTCTATTTGGGACCTCTGGCTGGCTCAGTTGGAAGAGCAGGTGACTCCTGATCTCCAGGGTTGTGAGTCCAAGCCCCACAATGGGTGTAGAGATTACTTACAAATAAAATCTTTAAAAAAATAAATTTAAAAAATTTAAATATATATATATATATTAAAATTATAAAAATAAATAAAACAGAGCAGAGGCAAAAATGTTAAATAAGGTGTAACTAAGAAAAATACAAGCTCCCTGAAACTCTTCATCAATATCTGGGGGAGGAAACTGTGTTCCCAACACCTACAGAGTGGGCTTTGAAAAGGATAAAGAATCACTCCAAAAGCTGGGGAACTTGGCTACACCCTGAGAGATGACAACTAGATCACATCCAGTGAAGCAATTAATAGATAAAACAAGAAAGATACCCAAACTTTTGACAACTGTGAAGCTGAAGACAGCCCAGCAGCACTAAGGACATCAAATCTCACTGTCTTCCCAGCCTGTTGACCTTTTGTCCAAGCCCCTCAATAAAATGGTTTGATCCAAAAATAAAAAAATAAAAAAATAAAAATAAGGTACCTAAATTCATGCTTCAGGAACTTAAAATGGATCATTATTTAGATCATCCAGAGTTGTTAAATGATACTTCATGGAATGGATGACTCTCACCTACCCCTTAGAGGATTAGAGCTGAAGAACAGAAAATGTAAGGAGAGAGATTTCAGGTTTGGTTAATACGAATAAAGCTCCAAAGCCTGGAATGAATGTGGCCTGTTCAGAGAACAGTGCAAAACTGGTCTATATGGAACACAGCATACTCACTGGCAGGCAAAGACATATAAGATTAGCCAGGTAAGGTGAGACCAGGTGAGGGAAGGCTCTGAAATCCAGGATGAGAAAGCTGAACTTGACAAGCTTCGTGGGAAGGGAAAGAAACTGCTTTGTTCTGTTTTTGTTTTTCATGCTTGGTTTAAGATTTTAAATATCATGGCAGTGTAGACTGGTCTCTTTACCTGCCCTCTAAAATTGGCCCATAATTTCCTACTACCTCGCCCATGTTACGTACTCTAGATATACAACTATCGCCTCGATTACCTAATGCCTCTACTCATGTTTGTACTGGTCCTACATCCCCAACTGTCAGACAGTTACCCTTAACCTTAAAAGTTCTTCAACTAAAAAAAAAAGTTCTTCAACTATCCTGCATAATTTGTCCACCCCATACAACACTTAGTGTCTATCCCATGACATGTGCGAACTAGGAATTTATACATGACACAGTACATGCCCTCAAGAAACTCACTCTGATGTAGACAGAAGCCAAGAAAATCAACTAGTACAATACAGAGTGCTAACTAGTAGAGTAATGTTTAGCATATTAGAGCAAAGGACAACAACATCAGTTTGGAAATCAGGAAAAGACAGAAAACACCTAAGAGAAAGTGTTAACTGGACTGAATTTTGAAAGAAAATAAACACCAAAAGGTGGGGAGAAGTGTTGGGGATGACAATGATTATAATTAGACTGCAAAGGCTGAGCAAAGCCTGTCATACTCAGAGACTGTTACTCCATATGGCTGGATGAGTAGGAGAAGTAGTAGTAAAGGACCAGATCATGAGCACGATTTTCTTGTGCTAAGAATTTTGTGTTTTCGAATAACCAAAAGACTTTAATGAAGGAATTACAAGATCATAATTGCGTTTCTTAAAAAGAGCTCTGGTGGCAGTGGAAGATGGATTGAAAGGGTACCACAAAGCTTCCTCCTACCACAAAATGCAACAAGAATCTGATAAAGGCTGAATTAACATTCAACTTATCTGCAGTTATCCACTCCTACCCCTTTTCTAGGCTTAGCTCATATTCTTCATAAAGCCTTCCCTAACTCTTTGCAAATACATTAATCTTTCCTTTCTCAGAACTTCTAAGGCATGTCTGTCTGTATACTGCATTCAGTCATGACCTTACAATTTTAACTAATTTGCATTTAAATTTCTTCTCCCTAAGAAGAATGTAAGCTCCCTATGAAAAGATGTCATATATTTTTTGAATGTATGTGTAATATACACACACACACACACACACCCTTCATCCCATAGCACCTAGGGCAGTAATACAACAGATTTTGAAACAGATACTTCCTTCAAACTGAATATATGGTCTCCTTTATCCATGAGTACAGATTCCACTATTCCCCATAAATAATAAATAAAGTAAAATGTATGATTTTAAAATGTATGACTTAAAATTAAGGGGAAAAAAGTTAATGTATGGTAGTGGGAAATAAACACAAGGTAACTTTCTAGAAAGATGAAAATGTTCTAATTTATTGATGGGGTGTGTTACACTGTTGTACTGCATTTACTTAAAAAATGCATAACCAAGATTTATACTGTTTAACATATAAATTTACCTAAAAACCTGTAAAAATAAGGGGTGGAAGCAAGGGGCTATAGATGAAACATGAATGGCAAAATGTTGATGGCACTTCTTCAGTGAAGCGTACACATGATTCATTATATCATTCTGTTTACCTTGAAAAAAATACATTAACAAAACTAAAAAAATAACTCAGAAAATTAAATTATTTATTCTCCTAATTTTCGGTATAATATGACATTACAACCTTTAAAGTGGTTTTACTAGCTCTATTACCTACTTGATTCTAAGGAATATCTTCCAAGACAAGCCTATCGTTAATAGCGTAGATGAAAAAAGGCCAAGCAGCCATAGGTTCCTTAATTAAGCACGAGAGAGGAAAACTACTTAGCCCTGTTACAAACAATACCCAAAAAGCCAATAAAATATAAAGCTAGAATTTTCTAATCTCCTAATCTTCAAACTGTGCAGCCAAAGATAGCATCTGAAAGATATCCAAAAGTTTCTGAAAATACAACATCTACAAAAATAGACTCAACACCATTCTTGATGGTTTTAAAATAATTCAATTATTTTTATTTCAGTAATTTAAACTTCATGCTTATCTGCTCTTAATTTGCATTCTCCTCCCACAAAATATTTAATGTGGAAGATAAAGATTTTCCTTATTCATGCCAATGCACAAGGTTAACAATCTTTTGTTCAGTAAATTAGCTGTTGCATAACTTAATCCCTCAAAAAGTATAAGTTTCTCAAAAAGATTTCCAAAGCATTTTACAATAAAATAAATAAATAAATAAAATGTAAATGAAAAAACACCTAAAATTTAGTAAGACAGTTTCTATTACACTGTTTTGCTTTTTCTCAGGAGATGACATTTAACACTTTCCTTACAATAATCTACAGCCTTATAAATCACTGGCTAGATTATCTAAACTGTGACTGGAAGGGACATGAAGACTTTCTGGGATGTTGATAATGTTCTTCTATGGGTGCAAATCTGAGTGCTGATCACTTGAGTGAGTTCTATCTATAAAAATTCTTCAGGCTCTACACTTCATGTGTACTTTTCTATATTCCATATTACACATGTAATACTCTGATAAAACAAAGTAAGCCAGAGCTGTTAAAGCTGTCCTCAAATCCCCTACCTCATATTAAACACCTGTTTTATGCACTGAAACATTTCTCTAATAAAAGGTAACTCAAAGTTATTTTATAGCATTTAACATTTTCTGACATATTCCCAGATAACAAAAAACTTCCATTTGCAACTGGGAGCTCAGAAAACACACAATAGAAAAAAAATTGTTTATATTTTTCAGAAGAAATCATTTTAAAAGCTAACTGAATAGAAGAAAAGTGGGGGCGCCTGGGTGGCGCAGTCATTAAGTGTCTGCCTTTGGCTCAGGGCGTGATCCCGGCGTTGTGGGATCGAGCCCCACATCAGGCTCCTGCGCTGTGAGCCTGCTTCTTCCTCTCCCACTCCCCCTGCTTGTGTTCCCTCTCTCGCTGGCTGTCTCTGTCTCTGTCGAATAAATAAATAAAATCTTTAAAAAAAAAAAAAAAGAAGAAAAGTGAATTGCTACTGTATTGTCTGGACAAAGATGCAAATCATTTTCAACTCTGTTAATCGAACTGAGAAAGGAAAAGAAAGATCACCACTTCAGACCTTAGAAGATAAGGAAGACAGGAGGTTAGTAAGAATTTCATGGATGGAAGGGCATTGTTAGTGATTTACTCCAAAGTGTACAACTAATCAGATATTTCAAGCAAAACAAAAACAAGAGGCAACAGCACCTGCCCAGAGAGATGAATGAAATAAAATACATGAAAACAGTATGCCAAGATTTAATATGTAATACCCAATGACTGGCAAGAATGCTAGGGAATTCGTTTGCTGAAACCAAGTGTCTCCCAGAGAAGAAAATATTATGTCTGCAATCCCACAACAGTAACTCAATTCTCTCTTTTCCTTCCTCTAATCTTATAATCGCCCAAAGTTAAAGTTAAACATTAAGATTCTCTCGAGGAGGAAGAATGGAGTATAATCAAAAAGGATCTTGATCCTCAGCTAAATCACACTTTAACCTTCCACCTAAAAAGCCGGGGGAGGGAACCTTGCTCTATGAATCCAGACTTTACGGATGAAATGTCAGGGAGTTCACTGACCCACTTCCAGGGAACACCACTTCAGAAAGCAATCTTACCAAATGGACCCAGGATAGTTCACATGTACCATCCTCAAGACTTTCAACAGCAACTACTAGGGAGTCGTGCCAAACCCCATCCAAGTGACTGAGGCAACAGTCTGTATCCTGGCGAGTACCAATCCTCAGCCTCGAATCACACATATGCGTCCACAGAGCAAACCCACGGTCTCTCAGGAGATGAGATGACAAAACTAGAACATATCCAGAAAGTTGATACAGAAGGTGGGCTGGGGGCGACAGCCTCGGGGCAGAGGCTCATGTTTGCTAGCGGGCGCTGGGTAAAGACTCAAGCTCCCGGCGACCGAGTAGGGCGTAGGGAGCACTAGGGACGAGGCCTGGGGGCAGGAGGTACAGGTTTCCTAGCGGGTGTAGGGGAAAGAAACATTCCCGGTAGCAGAGTGCTGACAGCAGGGAACACCAGACACCTTGACAGTAGAGCCCGACAGCAGCCGTGGCCCGCCCTCTCTACGCTTGACCCTGCCGGGCCAAGGGACCCGTCTGCCGGGCGCCAGGCGAAAAGGGAGAGCGCGAGGGGCGCGCCCGCTCGGGCCCGGGAAGGCAGCGCGGCCAAGGGCCTTCTTACCCGTGCAGGCCGAGGGCGCGGCGCCTCTTGTGGAGCAGGCAGAGCAACAGAAGCGCGGCCCCGGCCAGCGTGGAGTTTCGCGCCGTCAAGTACTTGCTGAAGGCCGCCATGAACCGCCAGTGCGAGCTAGCCGGGAATGGGGCCGCGGCGGCGTCGACAACCCTTAGTGCAGGAAGCGCGGGGGAGACTGGGAGGAGAAGAGCGAGAGGAGGGAGGGCGGTGCCGGCAGCGCAGGACCGGCACCGCAGGACCGCCCCCTGGCGCGCGCCGCCGCGTCGTCCGCGCGCCGTAGCCCACCGCGGACTTCAGCTCGGCAGGAGCGTGCGCGGGCGCCGCGGCGGCCGGAACACTCCTGGGACGCTCTCTGCGCACGCGCGGACCCCCGCAGGGTCACCCGGACTGCCCGCGTCGAGAGGCTGCTGATCGTCTCTCAGGCGCTCGTTAGTTATCCAGGGCTTCGATGCTGCCCCTGCCTCACCCGTACTCCCACCTTCACGCCTGCACACCCATCCAAGCTTTCACAAGAACTGGAAGAGCAGGCCTACCCTGCGCCGGGGGCCTAGTGGGACCTGCCACTCCGCCTACCCCCCCTCCCTCCGCACTGTGAAGGGCCGTTACCACCCTCTTAAAGGAGCGCAGAAAGAAGGGGCATGGCCCTGTCATACACTATTTATACAAAACTGAAGGCACAGTTACTATTTAGACGAAAATACCTGTCGGGAACTCCGAAGAGGTGTAGGGAAATGTGGGAAGAATGACTATACAAATCGAAAACCTTTTTCTAAGCCAGGGTTTTTCTAAACCATGGGTTATCATCTAGGGGATTGTGGAATGAGTTTGATAGATTGAGACCACTGCTGTGTGTGTGTGTGTGTGTGTGTGTGTGTGTGTGTGTGTGTGTGTGTGTAAGAGAGAAAAATCGGTAAGAGTAGAAGACAGTAGAAAACTCAGAGTGCGTTACGTGTAAACAAGTTCTGAGAAATTTTTATTCCAGTCTTATATCCATGTGTCCGGAGCAGTGATATAGAGCGTATTTCTTTAATGTGGCTCTGATCAAACAGAAAGTTTGAGAAACACTGTTCTTTGCAAAGGGACATTCAGAAATAATCGTGCATTGTGTGAATGCTGGCCTTACTCCCAGAATCAGAAGAGCATTAAGATTACAGCATTCTTCTGGCTGGCCCTATGCTGCAGAAATCGTTATCCCTAGCTCTTAGACTGGCATATGTACAGTAATCTGTCTTCAGTTGAAGAAACTGGAGGAAAGAGTTATCAGTCAGAAAATAAGTACATAAAACTTTTCATAATACTCATGTTAAAGTAGCCCACAAAACAGTGGTTTCCTAGGTGTTCACTCAATATAAACTGCCTAATACAGATTACAAGAATCACGAGCGGTGGGTGTGTGTGTGTGTAGAGGTGTTCAACTGTCTAAATTTTGTAAAGTGGAGCTTCTACTAAATTCTTCAATTACCACGTAGACATTTTCATTACCTCTTTCAACAGTTAGGCAATTTGGTATGCACCTAGGATACAAAGATAAAAACAGATCATAATCCCTGCTCTTCAAAGGTTGGTAGAGGAGGAAAAATATGAAAAAAAATTATAAATAGGTTAAGTGTCACATTAGAGGTATGAACACATTTGTGCTATGACAGCAGAAAAAAAAGAAAATGCTTAATTTTGTCTAGAACTTTCTTAAAGATTTTATTATTTGAGAGAGAGCACATGAGAAGGGGGGAGGGGAGAGGGAGAGAGAGAGAGAAGCAGACTCCCCACTGAGCAGGGAGCCGGACATAGGGCTCTATCCCAGGACCCTGAGACCATGACCTGAGCTGAAAGCAGATGCTTAACTGACTGAGTCACCCAGGAGCCCCCTGTCTAGAACTTTCTATTAGGGCTCGACAAAATATTATTTTTCAGTTACAGCCTAAAGGACCAGAGAAAGAGCCATGCAGGAGGACAAGAGAGAAAATTACTAATTCACCAATAAATTGTATGGTAATGTTAAAGTGTTAGGAACTGTGGGAGAAAGTGTATCATCTTGGAGTTTGTAGCAATGAAGGAAGAGTATGCAAGGTTAAAGGAAAGATTTAGGAAATAGATTACATTTCAGAGGAGAGTAAGAATGACCCACTGGACAAGATATTCTAAAAGGCACCTGTAACCCAATGTTTATAGCAGCTATGTCCACGATAGACAAACTATGGAAAGAGCCCAGATGTCCATCAACAGATGAATGTATAAAGATGTGGTATATACATACAATGGAATATTACTCAGCCATCAAAAAATGAAATTTTGCCATTCACAGCAATGTGGATAGAACTAGAGGGTATTATGCTAAGCTAAATAAGTTAATCAGAGAAAGACAATCAGATGATTTCATTCATATGTGGAATTTAAGAAACAAAACAGAGGAGTAGGGGAAGAGAGGGAAAAATAAAACAAGACAAAATCAAAGAAGGAGACAAACCATAGGAGACTCACAGGAAACAAACTAAGAGTTGCTGGAGGGGTGGGAGCTGGGGACATGGGGTAACTGCTTGATGGACGTGGAGGAAGGCACATGATGTAATGAGCACTGGGTATTATATAAGACTGATAATAAAAATTTATTTTTTTTAAAGATTTTATTTATTTATTTGACAGAGATAGAGACAGCCAGCGAGAGAGGGAACACAAGCAGGGGGAGTGGGAGAGGAAGAAGCAGGCTCACGGCAGAGGAGCCTGATGTGGGGCTCAATCCCATAACGCCGGGATCACGCCCTGAGCCGAAGGCAGACGCTTAACTGCTGTGCCACCCAGGCGCCCCTGATAATAAAAATTTTAAAAAATTTAAAAAAAGACTGATAAATCACTGAACTCTACCTCTGAAATTAATAATACATTATATGTCAATTAATTGAATTTAGATAAATTTAAAAATAAAAAAAGGAAAAGGCACCCATGTTCAAGAAGCATGGGTGATTCTAAAAAAATAAACTTAGTTAATGTGAGTTCAAATAATTCTAGCTGTTCATAAAGTCCATCAGGTAAAGACCACTATGGACAAACCTGTTAAACAACAAAGTTAAGTTTATTAACTTGCTACAGAGAGGATACCACACAGCAGAGGCATTATGGGCATGTCACCAAAAAAAAAAAAAAAAAAAAAGGTGAAATGGGGGTTATAGTATTAGAAGAAGGGAGGAGTTTACGTAGAATATAAATGAAACAGTATTTAATAGGCTCAGAGCAAATCAGATCTGTATGTAAAGGGGTTAATATCAGATCTGAGTTGAGAAGCATCCTCTGGGTTCTTATTCCCTTGGAAACATAAATTTAAGATTCATATAGAATATTGTGTCCAAAAACCCCTTATCTGAACCTCTGCACTGTAAATTGAAGCTGCTTCTCCAAGTCAAAGTGACTTACTTGGATGGTTTAAATCTCCCAGGTAAGAAAGGTATGTTCTGCCTCACCAATAGGAGTTCAAAACAACAGGGTTTCTGACAACTTAAGGTTTTAGAGAACAAAGTTCCTCACCACTATGCCCTTTGATAATTACCCAAAATAAATTCTGAGGTTCACAATAATAGTTAATAATTAAGAAAAATGTTATTTTATTGGAAGATATCCAAGAACTCTGATTTTTAAATCTCATTAAAAAATTAGGCCATTTGGTATGCACAGGACAGAGGGCAGAGAGAAGAGGGGCCCATGGAGTTGGGGAATCTAGAAAGCCTCTTGAAGAGCTACTGTGCTAGCCAGCCCCCAGCATTGTCCCCAGTGATCCTTGCTTTCTGGTACTCATGCCCCTATGTAATCTCCCTTATGTCAGGATTGATCTGTGTGACAAAAAGAGTGTGGTAAAGGTGACAGTCTCTTGGATTGCTTGCTTTTGAGGAAGCCAGCTATCACAAAGTGCACTCAAGCAGTCCTCAAGAAGAAGTGAGGATTCCCAGCAAAAGCCAGCACCTGCTTACCAGCCTTGGAAGCAGATCTTCCATCCCCACGGATGAATGCAGACTTAGGAAGATTCTGAGCCGGAATGTTCTGCCAAGATGCTCCTGAATTCCTGAATCATCAAAACATTGTGGGAGACAATAAATGTTTACCGTTGTCTTAAGCCACTAAATTTGACGGTAATTTGTTATGCCCCTGATGTGATTTGGGTCAAGCCTCGAAAAATAGATGTAAGAAAGGGGCTTTAGGAAAAGATGTAACAGGAGCAAAGATACAAACACAAGAAGGTACAAAGCAAGATGATCAAGTATGGTGTTGGATAGAGGTTCATGAAAGGGTGTGAAATGAGACAAAAGCTTGAAATGTTTAATGGAGGTCAATTTTTGGAAGATCTAAAACACCCAGTGAACCAGGTGAGATTTTACGCTGCATGTAAGCGGGAGGAGTCCAGGTTTGGAGGAAGAGCAGTGACCTCAGCTTTTATTTAAAGAGACTGTGCCAGTGGCAATGTGTAGGATGGATTGAAGAAAGAAATATCAAGCAGAGAGACCTGTCTGGACACACTTGAAATAATCTAGGTGAAAGGTTGTAAACACCTGAGTCAGATGGCACAGAGCAAACAGGAAGGAAAGCAAATTGGATGGGGATGGTGAGATTGTTATTGAATGGGAAGGAAACTTTTAAATTCGTTCTGAGATTTCCTGGTGATATCATTTACCGGAGAGCAGGAGCACCTCCACCAAGAAGTGGATCATTCTTGTCAGGGAAGATAATGAGAGGCAAAGGACTAATTCTTCACAAGATCCTCACCACCAAGGTAAACTCCAAGATCCTTAGCATCTTACACAAAGCTGGGTATGCTATCAGCCCTGCCTCTCTGAATTCTTATCCTGACACTCCTCCCCTCGAATACACGTATTCCACCTCTGCCCTAGGAATAAATGCACACTGCTATTCCCCCTCTGTGGTCTTCCCTAGAATATTCTATTCCTTCTGCCTGAAATATCAATCCTTTCCTGTCCTAACACCTTCACTCTCAACTCAGTTCATCCTTTAAAATGAAACTTTGATGGTCTCCTACTCCAGACTGTCTTTTTTGATCATGTTCCCCAAGCCCCCATCTCTTGCCAAATTAATCACGTCTCCCTTGTGCTGCTTCTGACTCATATATAATTCTATTAATGTATAGTAGGATGCTACTTTTACTTTTTTAATATTTATTTATTTATTTGACAGAGAGAGAGAGAGAAAGAGCACAAGCAGAGGAAGAGGGAGAATGCATGGCTCAATGTGGGCTCCATGTGGGGCTCCACCACAGGACCCTGGGATCATGACCTAAGCTGAAGGCAGACACTTAACCGACTAAGCCACCCAGGTACCCCTACAGTAGGATGTTTCTTAAGAGAAACTGGCATTCATTTCTCTGACAAGGTAAATACCTCAAGTCACCAGGAAAAATTCACCTTTTTCATCTTTGCTTAAAAAAGAATCACTTGTTGGTGGTTTGCAAACTGATATAGCCACTGTGGAAAACAGTATGGAGTTACCTCAAAAAATTAAGACTAGAACTACCCTATGATCCAGTAATTGCATTTCTATTTACCCGGAAGACCCCACCAAAAACACTAATATGACAGGATACATGCACCCCTCTGTTTACTGCAGCATTATTTGCAATAGCCAGACCATGGAAGCTGCCTAAGTGTCCATTGATACATGAATGGATAAAGAAGATGTGGTGAATATATATATATATATATAGATATATATATATATAGATATATAGATATATATATTAGAATATTACTCAGCTATTAAAAAAAAGTATGTGATCTTGTCATTTACAACAACATGGATAGAGCTAGAGAGTATAATGCTAAGCAAAATAAGTCAGAGAAAGACAAATACTATATGATCTCACTCATAATGAGGAGTTTAAGAAACAAAACAAATGAGCAAAGGAAATAAAGGTGGTAGAGTGGCCAAGGCATGGACTCTCAAGGGTTCTCTATGCTTGGACATTATTCCCGAAGAACTTGGGTAGTTCCTAGGTGACTGAATTGGGATGATCTTCCTGGCTTAGCACATACTGTGGTGGAACCAGCTCTCCCTGTGGCCACGGGACACTGTTGTTGAACTAGTTCATCAGCTCAGACTTCCTACCCTTCCTGAAGAGTTTTTCTTCAGGCCAGTGAGCTAGTGAGATAGAACTATCTCAGTGTATTGGAAAGGCTCTAATAATGTTGAAACTCAAAAGGAAAGAGGTTGAGATTTCAATGGGTACCTAACTCTCCTTCTACTTGTATCAGTAAGAGGAGCTTCTCAAGTGATTTTTTTTAATCATTTTATTTTATTTTATTTTATTTTATTTTATTTTATTTCATCATGATAAATGTATTCTTTAATCCCCATCCCCTATTTCACCCATCCCTCCACCCACTTCCCCTCTTACAACCATCAGTTTGTTCTCTATAGTTAAGAGTCTGTTTTTTGGTATCTCTCTTTAGAAAAATAAATGATAGGAATATGTGACTTTTATCCCAGACTGCTAATGCAAGTCATACTGATTAAAACCATATGCACTTACGATTGTGCTTTCTGTTTCTTTATAATAAGTATATCCTCAGGCCCTATACACTGTTGGCACAGAGCAGAGCCTCAGTAAATGTTCATTAAACTGAACAAACTGATTTTGAGGAACTAAAAGGAATGCCTGGTGGAAATGCCCAGCAGGTAATCAAAGAGTTCCCTTTTTTAGGGAAAAGGATCAGTACTAAACATTCATTTATATGAAAATATTTATTAATAACTTACTATGTGCCAGGAACTGGGGCCACCAGTGAGAAAAACAGAACAGTCCTCACCCAGCACTGTCTAGTAGGCTAACAGATACTAATCAAATGATCATAAATAATCCCACATATAATAAGCATTTTAGAGCTACATTAGAAAAAAAATATTTATTTAGAGGTCTTTATATACAAAATAGATGAATCTTTGGAACTAAAAAAGAATTAAGAAGAATGGGCAGTTGGGATGTGAGATATAATCCTGTAAAACACCTACATTTGAAGGATGGAGGAATGAAAGGGATCCAGGATAGTGAGAATAATTAAAAAGGCAATATGGGAATCTGGAGGCATGAGGATCACAGAAGTCAATATGCAAGAGAGTTTCCAGAAGGGTATAGAAATGGTAATTGAGATTATCAGTAAGTATTGGAGATCTATTTCTTTATGAAGCCTTTTCTAGACTCCCCTTTCCTTCCCTCGATGTTCCCCCAGTGCACCCTGTTCAGATTTCTGTCAGAGCTCTTACAGTGTTTATTTATTTAAATGGAAGGAACCATCACAAGGTAAGAAATCAAGTCTTGTTTTTCTTAAATTCCGTATCATCTGAAAAAAAAAGACTTGGATCCACACCTCATGCTGCAAACAGAATAATTTCCAAATTGCTCAAAGAATGAATAAAAAGAAAAAAAATGTAAAGAAACCATAAAACTATTAGAAAAAAAGAGGAAAGAATTCTTCATGAAATAATTATCTTATAATCTTGGCATGGGGAAGACCTTTACAAGTATTAAAATTCAGAAGCTATAGAAGAAAAAAAATTGATGCTTGGCTACTTAAAAATAATTTCTTAATGACAAAAAAAAAAAACCCACTGTAGACAGGGCAGAAAGAAAACTGTAGGAAAAAGTTGCACTTCATTTCATAGACTAGTGGTTTATTTTCCCAAAAGTACCTACAAATCATTAAAAAAAAAAGCCACAATCTGAAGAGAAAAATGGGTAAATAATATGAAATACAGTTCATGGAATAAAAAATTAAAATTAATATGAAAAGATGTTTTATCACACATAATTAGAGATACAAAAGAAAACCACACTAAAATACAACTCTCACCTACCAGAATGGAAAAGATTCCAAAGTTTGATAACACATTAGGTAATTTTTTATTACTATTTGTGAGAGGCATGTAAATTAGTACAAATTACAGAACAATTGATCAATAGCTGAAAAATAGAAATGCATATATCCTATGACTCAGTAATTTACTTCAGGGAATTGATTCTTTAGACGTACTCTCACATAAATGAAATGTCATAGATATAAGGTATCTTCATTAAAGCAAAGAATTGAGAACATTCTTTAATTCCCATCAGTGGAGGACTGATTAGATAAATGTAATGAAATATTTATTATACATCCATGAAAAGAATGAAGCAATTCTGTATATACTAATATGGAATGATCTCAAAATTTAACATTAAGCAGGGGGTGGGAGGCAGAAAGAAATATTTGCACTGTATAAATTTGTATCTTTTAGGTTTTAACCATGTAAATACATCATCTATCACATTCAAAAAAATTCTAATGAGGTGAAATTCACATAACAAAATGAACCAAAATCAATAATTTAGTGGCATTTAGAACATTCACAAGATTATTCAACTACTACCTCTACCTAGATCTAAAATATTTTCATTATCCCAAAAGAAAACCCCATACCCACTAAGCAGTTGCTCCTCAAGGTCCCCTCCTCCCAGCCCCTGGCGACTACCAATCTGTTTTCTATCTCTATGGATTTATCTATTCCAGATATTTCACATAAATAGAATCATCCACTATGTGACATTTCGTGTCTGGATTCTTTTATCCAGCATACAGTTTTAAAGGTTTATTCGCATTGAGGCATTTATTAGTACTTCAATCTTTTTACGGCTGAATAATAGTCTCTGTTATGAAGAGACCACATTTTGTTTATTTATCCACTCATCAGCTAATGGACATTTGGACATTGTGAATAGTGCTGCTATGAACACGTATGTAGAAATATTTGCTTGTATTACTTCTGAATACCTGTACTGAATACCTGTTTTCAATTCTTTGGGGTACATACCTAGGAACAGAATTACTTTGACATACGGTAATTCTGTGTTAATTTTTTTTAAATAAGCTCTTCTCCAAACAAGGGGTTTGAGCTCATGACCCTGAGATCAAGAGTCACATGCTCTACCGACTGAGCAATCCATTTATGTTAAATTTTTTGAGGAGCCACCAAACTCCTCGCATCAGCTGAATTATTTTATATTCCCATCAGCAGTGAATTTTGATTTCTCCCCATTCTTTTTTTTTTTAAATGTAAAAGATCTCAATGGTTTTTTTTTTGGTTTTTTTTTTGTGTGTGGTTTTTTTTTTAACGATTTTTTATATAATGATAGTCACCATAGTACATCCCCGGATTCCGATGTAAAGTTCGATGCTTCATTAGTTGCGTATAACACCCAGTGCACCAT
>NC_048219.1:64052386-64129028 GCF_002007445.2 Ailuropoda melanoleuca | reverse complement strand
TATTCATGTATAGAAATGCAACTGATTTCTGAGCATTGATTTTGTATCCCGCCACATTACTGAATTGTTCTTTTACTTCTAATAGTTTCGGAGTGGATTCTTTTGGGTTTTCCATGTAGAGTATCATGTCATCTGCGAAGAGAGACAGTTTGACTTCTTTGCCAACTTGGATACCTTTGATCCCTTTTTGTCGTCTGATTGCTGTTGCAAGGACTTCTAGTACTATGTTGAATAATAGTGGTGAGAGTGGGCATCCTTGTCGTGTTCCTGATCTTAAGGGNGTTCCTGATCTTAAGGGAAAGGCTTCCAGCTTTTCCCCATTGAGAATAATGCTTGCAGTAGGCTTTTCATAGATGGCTTTTATGAGATTGAGAAATGTACCCTCTATTCCTACACTCTGAAGGGTTTTAATCAGGAAAGGATGCTGTATTTTGTCAAATGCTTTTTCTGCATCAATTGAGAGGATCATATGGTTCTTGAGTCTTTTCTTGTTGATATGATGTATCACATTGATTGATTTGCGAGTGTTGAACCATGCTTGCATCCCAGGTATGAATCCCACTTGGTCATGATGGATAATCCTTTTAATGTACTGTTGGATTCTATTAGCAAGGATCTTGTTGAGGATTTTGGCATCCATATTCTTCAGGGAAGTCGGCCTGTAATTCTCCTTTTTGAGGGGGCCTTTGCCTGGTTTGGGGATCAAGGTAATATTGGCCTCACAGAATGAGTTTGGTAGCTTTCCTTCTGTTTCTATTTTTTAAAATAGCTTTAGGAGAATAGGTATTATTTCTTCTTTGAATGTTTGGTAGAATTCCCCAGGAAAACAATCCAGGCCTGGAGTTTTGTTATTTGGAAGGTTGTTTATCACAGACTCAATCTCTTCATAATTAATTGGCCTGTTTAAGAAATCAGTTTCTTCCTGTTTNCAATTTCTTCATAGTTAATTGGCCTATTTAAGAAATCTATTTCTTCCTGTTTCAGTCTTGGTAGTTCATAGGTTTCCGGGAAGGCCTCCATCTCTTCCAGATTGCTTAGTTTATTGGCATATAGCTGATGATAAAAATATCTAATAATCCTTCCAATTTCATTGGTGTTGGTCGTGACCTCTCCTTTTTCATTCATAATTTTATTAATTTCATTCCTTTCTCTTTTCTTTTGCATAAGTCTTGCCAGTGGTCTATCAATTTTATTGATTCTCTCAAAGAACCAGCTTCTAGTCCTGTTGATCTGCTCTACTGTACTTCTGGTTTCTAATTCATTTATTTCTGCTCTAATTTTGGTCAACTGCTTCCTCGTGAGTGGGTTAGGCCTGTCCCTCTGTTGCTGTTCCAGCTTCTTGAGGTGAGAATATAAAAACTGCATTTTAGATTCTTCTATTCTTTTGAGTGAGGCTTGGATGGCTATGTATTTCCCCCTTAGGACTGCCTTTGCAGTATCCCATAGGTTTTGGACCATTGTGTTTTCGTTCTCATTGGTCTCCATAAATTGTTTAAATTGATTTTTGATTTCCTGGTTTATCGAGTCATTCTTGAGCAGGATGGTTCTTAGTCTCCAAGTGTTTGAGTTTCTTCCAAATTTTTCCTTGTGGTTGAGTTCCAATTTCAGAGCGTTGTGGTCTGAAAATATGCAGGGGATAATTTCAGTCTTTTGGTATCGATTGAGACCTGTTTTGTGTCCCAGAACATGATCTTTTCTTGAGAATGTTCCATGGGCATTAGAATAGAATGAGTATTCTTTGGTTCTGGGGTGTAGTGTTCTATATATATCTATGAGGTCCAACTCGTCGAGTATGGCATTCAAAGCCTTTGATTCTTTGCTTAGTTTTTGCCAGGGTGTTCTGTCTATTTCTGATAGTGGGGTGTTGAGGTCCCCTACTATTACTGTGTTCTTATCTATATGTCTCTTTATTTTGGTTAAGAGTTGGCTTGTGTATCTTGCTGCTCCCCTGTTGGGGGCATATATATTAATAATTGTCATATCCACTTGTTGAATACTTCCTTTAAGAATAATATAGTGCCCTTCTGCGTCTCTAACTATAGTCCTTAGTTTAAAATCCAGTCTATCTGATATGAGAATTGCTACTCCAGCTTTCTTTTGAGGTCCATTTGCGTGGAAGATGGTACTCCATCCCCTTACTCTAAGTCTGAATGCATCTTTGGGTTCAAAATGAGTCTCTTGTAGACAGCAAATGGATGGGTCATGTCTTTTTATCCAATCTGCAACCCTGTGGCGTTTTATGGGAGAGTTTAAGCCATTTAGATTGATAGAGATTATTGACAGATATGATTTTAATGATGCCATTTCTCTTTAAANATCACATTGGCACTGAGAACTGAGAGATAGAATTTTAATGGTGCCATGCTGCCAGTAAAGTCTTTGCTTGTATCGGTGTGGCTTTCTGTTTTGTATCACTCTTGGGGCCTTTTTACCTTTATAGAACCCCCCTTAATATCTCCTGTAAGGCTGGTTTCGTAGTTACGAAATTGGTTAATGACTGGCGATTCTGGAACATCTTTATTTCTCCATCAATTCTGAATGACAGCCTTGCTGGATAAAGGATCCTTGGCTGCATGTTTTTCTCTGAAAGAGCTTTAAAAATGCCCCCCCAAGCCTTTCTCTCATTCCAGGTCTCTGTAGACAGGTCTGACGTAATCCTGATACCTTTGCCTTGGTACGTGAGAAATTTCTTTGCCCTGGCCGCTTTCAATACTGTATCCTTGGATCTAATATTTGCGAATTGCACTATGACATGCCGTGGCGTAGGTTTGTCCTGGTTGAGCTTGGATGGGGTCCTCTCTGCCTCTTGGACATGAATGTTTATTTCCTTCACTAGATTAGGGAAGTTTTCAGCTACAATTTGCTCAAATATCTCTTCTAGACCTCTGTTTTCTCCACCCCCTCGGGGGTGCCGATGATTCTGACATTGGATCGTTTCATTGAGTCAGTAATCTCCCGTTAATCTACATTCGTGGGCGTGGATTTTTTTAAGACCAGCTTCTATTTTCGTTTTTTCTTCTACTAACCCATCCTCCAATTCGCTAACGCGTTCCTCTGCCTCGGTGACCCTGGCCGTCAGAGCCTCTAGTTTTGACTGNNCCCCCCCAACCCTTTCTCTCATTCCAGGTCTGTGTAGACAGGTCTGATGTAATTCTGATACCTTTGCCTTGGTACGTGAGAAATTTCTTTGCCCTGGCCGCTTTCAATACTGTATCCTTGGATCTAATATTTGAGAATTGCACTATGACGTGACGTGGTGTTGGTTTGTCGTGGTTGAGCTTGGGAGGGGTCCTCTCTGCCTTTGGACATGAATGTTTATTTCCTTCACTAGATTAGGGAAGTTTTCAGCTACAATTTGCTCAAATATCTCTTCTAGACCTCTGTTTTCTCCACCCCCTCGGGGGTGCCGATGATTCTGACATTGGATCGTTTCATTGAGTCAGTAATCTCCCGTAACCTACATCGTGAGCGTGGATTTTTCTAAGTCCAGCTTCTATTTTTGTTTTTTCCTCTACTAACCCATCCTCCAATTCGCTAATGCGTTCCTCTGCCTCGGTGACCCTGGCCGTCAGAGCCTCTAGTTTTGCCTGCATTTGGCTCACAGGATTTTTAATTTCTGTCGGATTCGCTCTCATTTCTGTCCTTAGGGATTCTATATTCTCAGTAACATTTTTGTTAATACTTTTTTCAAGTCTACTCATCCTTTTGACCATTGTTACTGTGAATTCCATTTTTGATAATTTGGTTACATCCATCTCCATTATTTCTGTGGCAGAGTCCACAGACTCACTGTCTTTTCTTTGCTGGGGGGCTTCTCCCTCTTGTCATTCTTTTTTTTTTTTTTAAAGATTTTATTTATTTGACAGAGATAGAGACAGCCAGCGAGGGAGGGAACACAGTCAGGGGGAGTGGGAGAGGAAGAAGCAGGCTCACAGCAGAGGAGCCTGATGTGGGGCTCGATCCCATAATGCCGGGATCACGCCCTGAGCCAAAGGCAGACGCTTAACCGCTGTGCCACCCAGGCGCCCCTCCCTCTTGTCATTCTGATGAGGAGAAGTTGCGGGGTTGTCCAGAGCCCAAATTATTTACTGGGACCCAGGCCGTGCACCCTTGTTTTATAGGGATCTTAGGGATGTGGGCTTCTTCTTTAAAGATTTTATTTATTTATGTGGCCGACAGACAACCAGCGAGAGAGGGAAAACAAGCAGGGGAGTGCGAGAGGAAGAAGCAGGCTCCCAGCGGAGGAGCCCGATGAGGGACTCCTTTCCGGAATGCCGGGATCATGCCCTAAGCCGAAGACAGGCGCTCAATGACTGTGCCACCCAGGCGCCCCGGGATGTGGGCTTCTTGATTTTTCAGCCTGCCTTCGGGGGGGGGGGCTGCTGCGCGGATACTCAGGCAACTCTGTTTGGGTAGAGTCTCCGTGTCCCCTGCGAGGGGGGATGGCGATGGGCACACTGTGAGCCGGTATTTCCAGGCTTTTGTTCTGTGGCGGCTTTCCCTGGTGGTTTGCTGTGCCTCTTCTGAGAGTCAGAGCAGCAGTGGCCGAAATTCAGCCTCTGTCACAGAACAGAGGGATCGCGGACCATTCTCCACTGATGTTCTGGCCACTTTAACTCTGTTACTGTTGGTGCTGCTTAACCCTGCAGCGTCCCGGGATGTGCGCCCCACACCCGGCGTCCCAGCCCTCACTTCCAGGGCCGGTGCATCTCTGTCCTTTGTGTTTCTAACGCTGCAGCCTCCAGCCGCCCCGCACGCGCTCCACGAGCTCCCGGTCTCAGTCTGGATCCAGTGAGCACGCCGGAATTCCGGAGTTCCGTGAGATGCCTGGTGGCGCGCTCCCTGCTCACGGTCTCAGTTTGCTGTCTCGCGGGTGCCATCAGCGAGTCCACCCGCTCCCCCGTGCAGGTGGATACCGCTTCCCAGTGCCCGAACGCGGCAGCTCCCTCCCCCTTCCGTTTTTCTTCCGATATCTGTGCGCAGTTTCATGGCTGCCCGCTTCGTACCTCAATACTCAGCGCTGGAGATGTTCATTTGTAGAGATCCAGATGTATCTTCCTGTGTCTCAGGCTGATTCCTTGGATGTTCAGGCTGGTCTGGTACCTATCCAGCTTGACTCAGGGGACCGGCTGAAAAAGGGGTCCCGTACTCCTCTGCCATCTTAACTCCCCTCTAGCATCTTAACTCCCCTCTAGATCTCCCCATTCTTATCAGCACCTGTTATTTGTTTGTTTGTTTTTATTATAGCAATCTATAATAAGTGAGTGTGAATTGTGTTAATCATTTGCATTTTCCTAACTAGTATCTTTTCACGTGTTTTTTGGCCATTTGTGTGTCTTTGGAGAGATGTTTTTCAAGTCCTTCACCCCTTTAAAAATTGTGTTATCTTTTTGTTGCTGAGTTGTAAGTGTTCTTTGTATATTCTGTTTACTAGATCCTTATCAGATATATTATTTGCAAATAACATTTTCCATTCTTTAGGTTGTCTTTTCACTTTCTTGATTATGTCCCTTAATGCATGAAAATTTTTTTATAAAGTCAAATTTATCTATTTTTTCCTTCGTTGCTGTGCTTTTGGTGACATGTCTAAGAATCCATTGCCAAACCCAAGATTATGAAAATTATCCCCTATGTTTCCTCCTAAGTATTGTCTAGTTTTAGCTCCTACATTTGAATCCTTGATCCACTTTGAGTCTATTTGTTCAGACAGTGTGAAGTATTTGTCTAATTTCATCCTCATTTCATTTGTCTAATTGGCATGTGAATCTCCAAGTATTCCAGAACTATTCTGAACCTATTAAATTTTTAAAATGAAATGTATATATAAAACAAATAGATAAACTTAGTCTTTTTTCCTTTGGGGGTGTCAAAACTCTGGCGTCTAATAAATCACAAAAGCATTGTATAGGCCCTTCCATTTATCAGTCATCTGTCTGCACTAGCTGTGGCTGATGTGTCACTGTGTCAGCCTACACAGTTCTGTCCACACCAGGAGATCTTAGATGAGGCTAGGATCTTCTGAGCTAGCATCCATATGGAGCTGGTACACTCTGCAGCTAAAGAACCCTTTCTCTTCCAGTCTCTTGCAGCATGTTTTTATTCTCCTCAAACCCCAGTCTCAGTTTAAGCTTTGACAATCAAAAGTCATGCAGCCCTCTTGCTAAGCCCAACTGAGTCAATGAGGCATAGAACTTGCTTCCTGAGTAGAAGGGAAAGGGAAAATGAAAAAGAAAACAAAAACTGTTATCTCAAGAAATTATCCTGCTGCACATGTATTGGGTATCTACAAGAAAACGTAGGTGAATTCCTCTATAACCTAGGTATCAGAAAAGGCTAACTATGACTAAAAATCCAGATGCAGTAAATGAAAAAAAAGAAAAATATAATAAAAATTTTTAAGCTTTGATATGTCAAAAAACAGCATAAACAAAGTCAAAAGACAAAAGACAAGCTAGAAGAACATATTTGCAACCTACTTTGCAGATAATGGGCTAATATCCCTAATTTATAAAGAACTTATAAAACTTGAGGGAAAAAATCCTATAGAAAAATGGACAAATGACAAAAACAGACAATTTATAAAAATATATTAAAAATGGCCTTTAAACATATGGGAAGGTGTTCAACTTTATTCATAAGAGAAATGCAAAATAAACTCTACTAAAGTACATTTCTTACCTGTTACATTGGTAAAAACTGAAAAGCTTGACAATGTTACCCTGTGGCAAGATTATGGGGAAAACAGACACCCTCCTATATCACTGTGAGAATGAAAAAAGTAGGAGAAATTTGGTACTACAAAAACAAATACAGAATGATACATGCATATATGCTTTGACCCAGCAATCTTACTTCTAGGAATTTAGATGCACAAGGAAGTAGATATACTTCCAGAAATTTAAAAAAAAAATGTGTATGCACAGTATTATTTCCTGAAGCATGATTTGAAGTTACAAAATAATGAAAACTAATAAAATATTCAAGCATAGGATATAGATTGAAAAATCTTTGACACAGAAACACAATGAATTCTATGCAGCTATAAAAAAAATAGCAAAGATGATCTCTAAAAACTGAAAGGGAGTTCTTTCAGGAGTTATCATTAAGTTAAAAAAAGCATAAGAGCTTAAATAAGATGCTACCTTTTACGCACAAAAGAAGGGAAAATGAGATACATACATACATTTGCTTATCTTTACAAAAAGAAACACTAACAGATAAACCAGATAACTGAAACTGGCAGCATACAAAGTGTAGGAAGAAATACAGTGGAAGGGACGTGACAGGAGCATCACTTCTCTGAAAATACCTTTTTGCTAGTTTTGGTTCTTGAAAGCATATGTATGTCTACACACTCAAAAATTAAATTTGACCACTAAGAAGGGGGGGAGAATGAAAAATTAAAAGCAAAAGAAAAGACATGAACCTAACTGTATTTCAAATGAATACCATAACCACACTGGAAGGAAAAAGAATAAAGAAAAGAGTCACGGAAGGAAAGAAGGAAGGAAGCCAAGTAACTTACAAATACATGTTTGACTATACACCCTTAGTCCTGGGCAGGGTGGAGCACGGGGAAGAATTACAAGTGAATCTTGAGCTCATTTTCTTTTCTTTTCTTTTTTTAAGATTTTATTTATTTATTTGACAGAGAGAGAGAGACAGCCAGCGAGAGAGGGAACACAAGCAAGGGGAGTGGGAGAGGAAGAAGCAGGCTCCCAAGTGGAGGAGCCTGATGTGGGGCTCGATCCCAGAACACCAGGATGACACCCTGAGCCGAAGGCAGACGCCCAATGACTGAGCCACCCAGGCACGCCTGAGTTCATTTTAAAGTTTTGTGTATTGTAGTAGTATCAGCAATGTGATTCTAAGTTATTTTAGAATATATTACAAGATTGAGAAAATATACTGATGTTGTAGGGAGCTAGAGATCTTATGGAGGAAGAAGGGACATACAAATAGGGAATGGAAGAAGACAAGAAAGCACTTTGAGGGGATGGATAGGAATTGGAGATCTCAAGCATGAATTTATGATTTCTAAAATATGTATATGGTGTGTGTGTATATATATATATATAAGTGTGTGTATAAGTCTGTATGTAAATGTACTTACAGGTGTACATTTGTATATATGTATATATACGTGTGTATTTCTTAATTCTGTCCACTGAAAGGGCCAAGAAGCAAAGATGCTCTGGTAGCAATTATCATACCAAGTACCTAGATCTTGGTCTTTAATACCATTCTTCATTAGGACGAACCAGGACTCCTCAAAGACATGGCTAATTCCAGGCATGGAGCAAGGTAAGTATGAGTCTGGAATAGCTAGTTATGCCAGAAAATAAGGAAATGTTAAAAAAAAAAATGATGCGCCATATCAGAGGAACACAAGAGCCCTCTTGAAGAGACTCCTCTTGGCCAAATCTGGGATAATTTGTGCACTATCATAAGTACAGTAATGAATTATAAGTCATTGAAGGAATAGAAATTAATGAGATGATATCTATAATCAATCAATCAATCAGCAAGCACAGGACAGGGCTCTTGATTATAGTTGAATGCTGGGGACCAGCTGATAAATGTGGAGGAGTACACGAGTTGGAAGATTATCATTTTGCAATAATCATAGTAAAGATCAAATCGGGCAAAAATCACCAAAGGACAGTCAATCTAGGAAGAAATTTTGATAAGGGACAGGATATTTTCATAATCCTAAATGATCTCCCCATTGACCACCTATTAGTTACAACAGTGAAGAAAATTGTGATTTTAGTGAGTAAATTAGAGAACATCTTGATTGGGCAATCCAAATTAATGTCACCACTGTGGGACAGGTGAATATCTCATGCCTCTAAATGTGCTATCCTGAGGATACAATATCTCCTGTGCAGTATTTTGGTTTAGAATGCATAATGTGAATGTAATTATGAAGCTAATTTAGAACAACCCAAAATGAGGAACATTGTTTTAAACAGAAAGAAGTACTGTATTTGTGAAGAGGCAACAATTAAAAGCAATAGCTAACCCTAACCTGGATTCTGTTGTTTGGGGGTGCAGAGCAGTATAGGACTTTCTTAAGGACATCGTTGGGTCAATAATTAGGCCAATAATTGATAATGTTGGAATATGATTGGTAGATTAGAGTATAAATAGATGTTAAATTCACTGAAATTGATAACTATATAAACGGTCCCTGACTGATGATGTTTTGACTCACAATTTTTTGACTTTATCATGGTGTAAAAGTGGTACACGTTCAGTAGAAACTGTACTTTGAGTTTTGAATTGTGATCTTCTCCTGGGCTAGCGATACGTGAAACAATTCTGTCTTATGACACTGGGCAGTAGCCACCACAGCTCCCGGGCAGTCATGTGATCACAAGGGTAACCGGCTGGTACACTGACAACCATCCTGTACCCACACAACCATTCTGTTTTTCATTTTCAGTACAGTACTCAATAAATCATGTAAGATAGTCAACACTTTATTATAAAGTAGGCGTTGTGTTAGATGATTTTGCCCAGCTGTAGGCTGATGTAAGTGCTCTGAGCACATTCAATGTAGGTTAGGCTAACCTGTGGTGTTCACTAGGTTAGAGGTATTAAATGCATTTTCAATTTATAATGTCTTCAGCTTCTGATAGGTTTATCAGAATGTAACCCTGTCATAAGCCAAGGAAGATCTGTACCGTGATTATATTAAAGAATATCCATATTCTAAGGAAATATATGCTGAACTTTTAAGGAGTAAACAGCCATCACTTTGGGGTAAAAGGCCTTCAGATGGTTCAAGAAAACACACACACACACACTCACACACACACATACAAAATAGAGAGCACATACATAAATGATACAGCAAAAGTTAAATTTTTACAGTAGATAAATCTGGATAAAAGGTATATGAGTGTTTTTCTGTCATTTTAATTTTTGCAACTTTTGGTAAGTTTGAAATTATTTCAAAATAAGACATTTTTAAAAAGAACAATTAAAGGCTAACTCAAGAATATCCACAGCAATTTTTTTCGTAACAGCTTTTAACTGGAAAACTCAGATGTCCTTCAAGAAGAGAATGAGTAAACAGATTGTGGCATAGCCACATGATGGGACACTATTTAGCAGCAAAAAGGAGGACCCGCTGATAAGTTCAGCAACATGGATGAATCTCAGAAACATTGAGTGAAAGAACATTCACACACGCACAAAACATACTACTTGATTCAATGACTGTGAAGTGCAAGAACAGGCAAAATAAATTTATGATAGATGTCAGAAGGTGGTTGCATTTGGGAATGGGGTAAAATTGACCGGAAGATAGCATGGGGGAACTTTCTGGATAATGAAAATCTTCTATATTTTGTTTGGAGTTGTGGTTTCATGGATATTTACAAATGCCCAAACTCATCAAACTGAACATTTAGGATCTGTGCCTTTTATGTTACAGAAATTGTAACTAACTCCAATCAAATGAATGAATGAAAAATAAACAAACAAGCAAATTATTTTAAGGGAGATGTCTAAAGGTAAATTCAGGTTGAAAGAGAAGTTGTATTCACTTAAACATCACTGGAATTTGTTCCAGTGTTAAGACTATTGTGTCCTGAGAAAGACCTGGAGCATCTAAAAATATGAAAGGGAAATAATTTATTTTAAGAGGACCTAGAAGACCTATTTGAAAATGTGCAAGGGAACTAATTCATCTTAACCTTCCCTCAAATAACCTTTAGAATATTCAAGAATGCTCTGTGGGATGTACAGTTAATTTCAAACATAACTAGCCAGTTTGTAATCCATAAAAATGCAAATATTTCTACACTTTGAAGGAGTTCTGGATTTTGCTGCCTGGGGTTTTTGTTTCACACATGTAAGGAGTGGCATCTGTCCGTAGAACTGGGGCCTGTTTGCTCACTGCCCTGGACTGGACACCTTGTCCTGGTCTGTGCCCTCTGGGCAACAACCAGGGCTGTAAGTCCACGGCAGCACGTTCCACCCAGTTCAGGCTTCTGTCTTTAACAGTACTTGAGGGAGTTCACTTTCTTCAAGCACTAAAAGGGTTCATTCAGAGAAACTAAATCGCACAATGGAGGGTTAACTGGATTTAGTAAATGACTTCTAATGGATAGAGTACAGAAAGGGGGGGGAACCAACCTAGTAATATTACAGTGGAGAAACCTGGCAGACAGATATCACCTTAATCAAGTGATCAAAGTTTACAGCACCAGAAGTAAGATGATTAGTACACGTCTATATCATGTGTCCCTAATATGATATAATGAGAAAGCCATCTCATCTCTGTGACATTCTAAAACACCCCCAACCCCAGTCTGGTCATTAGAAAACATCAGACAAAACCAAATTGAGGGACAATATATAATATATCTTGCTAGTGCTCTTCGAAAGTGTCAAGTTCATGAAAAACAAGGAAAGACTGAGAAATTGTCCCAGCTTGGAGGAGACAGAAGAGATATGGTGACGAAATGCAATGTGGCACCCCACTGAAGCCTAGAGCAGAAAAAAACGTAAGTGGAAAACGGTTGCAATTCCCCTGAGTTTAGTTAATAGTGCTCCACCAACGTTCATTGCTTCGGTTTGATAAAGGGGCCTACGTACATGCAATGTAACAACATTAAGGGAAGCTGCGTGAAAGCTACCCAGGTGTATCTCGCTTAATTATATGTCACAGAGACTGCGTTCTTTACAAATCGAAGGCTTGTGGCAACCCTGTGTCGAGCAAATCTACTGGCGCCATTTTTCCTACAGCATTTGTTCACTCTCTGTGTCACATTTCAGGGATTCTCACAATATTTCAAACTTTTGTTACTTTTGTATTTATTATTATATTTGTATTATTGTATTTGTCATGGGGATCTGTGATCAGTCATCTTTGATGTTACTCTGGTGCTCGTTTTGGGGCACCACACACTGTGCCCATGTAAGATAGCAAACCTAACTGATAAATGCTGTGTGTGCTCTGACTGCTGCACTGACGGGCCAGTCCCCCATCTCTCTCCCTCCCCTCGGGCCTCCCTCTTCCCTGAGACAACAATGATATTGAAATTAGGCCAGTTCGTAGACCCCACAATGGCCTCTAAGTGTTCAAGTGAAGGGAAAAGTCTCATCTCTCTCACTTTAAATCAAAAGCCAGAAATGACTAAGCTTAGTGAGGAAGGCATGTCAAAAGCTGAGATAGGCTGAAAGCTAGGCCTCTTGTGCCAAACACTTCACCATGCTGTGAATGCCAAGGAAAAGTTCTTGAAGGAAATTAAAAGTGCTACTCCAGTGACCACACAAATGTTAAGAAAGTGTAACAGCCTTCTTGCTGATATGAGAAGGTGTTAGTGGTCTGGATGGAAGATCAAACCAGCCACAACACTCCTTTATACTAAAGCCTAAGCCACAGCAATAGGCCCTAACTCTCTGCAATTCTGTGGTGGCTCAGAGAGGTGAGGATGCTGCAGAAGAAAAGTTTGAAGCTAAGAGAGATTGGTTCACAAGGTTTAAGGAAAGAAGCCATCTCCATAAAATAGAAGTGCAAGTGGCAGCAAGGTATGCAGAAGACATAGCTCAGATAATTCATGAAGGCGGCCACACTAAACCACAGATTTTCAACGTACATGAAACTATTGGAAGAAGATGCCATGTGGGCTGTCATCACTAGAGAAGAGATGCCGCAGCCTGGCTTCCAACTTTCAAGGGACAGGCTGACTCTCTTGCTAGGGGCTGATGCAGCTGGTGACTCGAAGTTGAAGCTGCTGCTCACTTACCGTTCTGAACACCCTAGGACCCTTAAGAATTATGCTAAATTCACTCTGCACTCTGCCTGTGCTCTATAAGTGGAAAAAAAGCTTGAATGACAGCACATCTGTTTACAACATGGTTTACCAAATATGTTAAGCCCACTGTAGAGAACTACTACTCAGAAAAAAAATATTCCTTTAAAAATATTGCTGCTCATTGACAATGTACCTGTCACCCAAGCCGTCTGATGGAGACGGACAAGATTAATGTCAGTAATGTCTGCTAACACAACATTCATTCTATCGCCTATGGATCAAGGAGTAATTTTGACTTGAAGTCTTACTATGGAAGAAATACATTTCATAAGGTTATAGTTGCCATAGATAGTGGTTCCTCTGATGGATCTGGGGGCAAAGTCCATTGAAAATCTTCTGGGAAGGACTCACAATTCTAGATGTCATTAAGAACTGTCGCAATTCATGGGAAGAAGTCCCAGTGTCAACATGAACAGGAGTTTGGAAGAAGTTGGTCCCAGCCCTCGTGGATGACGTGGAGGGTTCCAGACTTCATTGGAGGCAGTAACTGCGGATGTGGTGGGAACAGCGAGAGGACTAGAAGCAGCCATGGAGCCCAAACATGGGACTGAATGGCTGTGATCTCAGGATCGAACCTTCATGGCTGAGGAGCTGCTTCTGATGGAAGAGCAAAGACAGTGGCTCCCTGAGCTGGAATCTACTGCTGGTGAAGATGCTGTGAAGATTGTTGAGATGACAACAGAGGATTTAGGCCATGACATACACTCAGTTGATAAAGCAGCAGCAGGGCTTGAGAGGACCGACTCCAAGGGTGAAAGAAGTTCTGCTGTGGATAAAACACCATCAAACAGCATCACACACTACAGAGAAATCATTTGTGAAAGGAAGATTCAAACGACACAGCAAACTTCATCACTGTCTTCTTTAAGAAACTACCACAGCCAGGGGCGCCTGGGTGGCACAGTCATTAAGCGTCTGCCTTCGGCTCAGGGTGTGATCCCGGCATTCTGGGATTGAGCCCCACATCAGGCTCCTCCGCTGGGAGCCTGCTTCTTCCTCTCCCACTCCCCCTGCTTGTGTTCCCTTTCTCACTGGCTGTCTCTATCAAATAAATAAATAAAATCTTTAAAAAAAAAAAGAACGAAAGAAACTACCACAGGCACCCCAACCTCAGCAGCCACCACCCTGGTCAGTCAGCAGCCATCACATCGAGGCAAGACCCTCCACCAGCAAAAAGATTACAGCTCACTGGTAGCTCAGATGACTGGTTGGCATTTTTTAGCAATAAAGTATTTTTTAATTAAGGTATGTACATTCTTTTTGTAGACATAATGCTATTGCATTCTTAATAGACTGCAGTACAGTGTAAACATAACTTTTATATGCATTGGGAAAGCAAAACATTAATTTGCTTGCTATACTGTAGTATTTGCTTTATTGTGGTAGGTTCAGAACCAAACCAGCAGGATCTTCAAGAAATATCTGTACAAGGATTCTCTGTACTATCTTTGTAACTTATCTCTGTGCTATCTTTGTAATTTATCTTTGTATTATCTTTGAAACATCTGTAAATCTAAATTGCTTCCCCCCAAAAGTTTAGAAAAATGTTAGGATTAATTGCATTCAGTGATGCAATTAAAATTATGTGTGTGTAATCAGGAGCTCTATTGTTGCATCCAGAGATCAAGAAAGAAACTAGCATAAATACATAAATCTTAAAAAAAACTAAAGAATTATAGACCATTACACTTTTATCTTGAAATACCCGCCAAGAACATCTTGACCCTACCAACAAAGCCTGGACACATACCTTGCGCATCATGTAGCCTAGAACTCATTATTTTGTCATTAGTTTGCTTTTCATATCTCTAAAAGAACCTCAGGAGATCATCTAGTCCCAGGCTGGGGAACCGTTTCATTCCCATCCAGGCCCATAGACCCATAAAAAACATTAGCATTAGTACAAAGCAACTTAATGCCATTTCAGTTGTTAGGTGTTTTTTGTTGTTTTTTTTTTCAGATACAGAAATGCGTAACATTATATTTATGTGACTTTCAAATTAAGAAGAGCTTACATAAAATTAATTGTTCCATATATATGGAGGAAAAAACCACAAAAAACTCGTACCCACATTAGGAACCGTTTAAGGAATGAGAAGGAATGGAGAGGAAAAGGATGATGATGAGGAGCTGCCTAATATCCCCAGGGGCGCTGAATTCATGGCCAAACCTGTCATGGCGTCCTTCAGCGCGAGGCTGGATGAGGTGTTTATGGGAAGCAGCCCTGCATGAGAAGCACCTGAGAGTAACTGTAGTCAGTGTCCTAGCGGAGGATGAGTGTCAAAGTTTGGGATCTAGATTTTGCTGTTAGGTCCAAGTGGTGAAAAAAGAAAAACTGAATAACACCTAGAGCTTCCATTTACAGTGGCATATCCCATTCTGTTCCCATATTAGCCCTGTGAGGGAGGTGTTATTAGCCTCCGTTTATAACCGGGGAAACTGAAGGAAGGGACAGTAAGGAACTTGCCCCAGGTCTCACAGCTGGCGACTGGGGAAGCCAGAACTGGGACCTAGGTTTATAGGACTTCAGAGTTTTTAGCCACCACACAAGGTGAATCAAATCTGAGCAGACACAGGAACCACGAAGAAAAAGAAAAGATAGGGAGGAATGATGTGAGAAAGTTTAACATTTGCCTCAAGTACCTGAGATTCACTTTTAATGGTTGCTGGTGTTGGTTTCCAGGTTTACAGATCCAACATTAGAGCAAACAAGGAAATAGCAGTGGAAAAAGAGACATAAATGTGTCCTCTCTCTCTCACACACACACACACACACACAGAAATATTAGACTCACAGAGGAAATTATATTGGAGCCGCTGCGTGTAACCATTCACAGCTATGACTCTTCTGGATTCTTCCAGGGCCAGTCTTCCGTCTGGGTCTGTCCTGTGCAGGCCTGCAGCTCAGCAGAGTCAAAGCTGGCGGGCTAGTGATTGGGAGCCCTTTCACCATGATGCGGTGGTGTCTGGAAATGGTCTGCTTTCACACCTGCCTGCTAATGATCCCAAGATACATTCAGATACATTCACCTCCCTGAGAGGTCTTTCCAGATTCTCCCGACTAGGTAGGGCCCTGGTGTGTGCTTGGATATTGCCACAGAGTTCTCCATGGCACATTTTACTGTATTATTAATTAATGAACCACTTGAATGGTTCTGACTTCTGTCTTCCTCACTTCTACCCAAGCTCCATAAAGACAAGGATTTTTTTTTCCTTTTTTTTTAAACACCATATCTCTGGTTTTCAAGACGATACTCCACCCAAAATAAGGCTCAATATTTATGGATTGACAGTGTGCTGTATGAGCACTGGGCTGCTTCCCGTCTATCTAATTCTGCTGGAAGAGGCTGTCTCCTCGACCTTCTGTGCTGTTACCAAATAAAATTAGTACCCAACTGAAGGCCAGCCTGTTAGCCTCTTAACCACCACCTTACCTACTTTTTACTAAGTCCCTTTTCTGGGCCTGGATCCTATGTTCCTCTAAGGATGGGCTATAGCATGTTGATCAAGACTGTGGTCTCTATAACTGGATCCTAATGGTGAAGACAACTCAGCTCAGAAACTCCTGGTTTGTCATTCTGCCCTTGCTTACCCTGGTATCCAATTCTTTCTTGGCCCCATTTTCACCTGCAAACCGTTTTCTTCCAGGGAGCTCCAATTGCCTCATAATGAAAGCACACAGCTATGAGTCACATGGATGTTAAGGGGCAGAGGACCACACTGTGCTGGATATTGTCCACGTTAAACAGCAGCAACAGTGTTTTGTGCTAATTATCTCTCTTTCTTCTTTTTAAAAGATCTACAGTTTTGTATGAAGAGCACTGGTGGTGGCTAATGTCTTAGGTTTCAGTTGAGACTATGACTGACTTGATAACAAGTCAGCGGGGGAGGCTATACTAGGTGATGGGACTCTGGGTGTGTCGCCTGTTTGGTGGGAAAAGAACTTTTCACCTGGAACAAAAAGAGAATCATAGTGGATGCTGACGGGGAAAAGGAGAAGGGTTGACTGAGAACAGAGCCTTTATTTGCTCTTTCAGATCCGTTCACTATCTTGTCACACTCTGCTCTGTGCCCCCAAGATCCTGACTTTCACCCGCAGCATTAACAGGGTTTCCAGCTGGGTCTGGCCCATGTGGGAAGGCCTGGCAGGAGACTGGAAAATGGGAGGGCAGAGAAAGATTGCTGGATTGATTCCCTTGATTGCCTCCCTGCCTCTTGGCGAGGTGACAGCCATGCATTCCTACACCAAAGGCCACAGCTCCCGCTGGCTCTCTCCCTCTACTGCACTCTCACTGCTTCCAGCCATCCCGGTCTTCTCGCCCTTTCTAGTGTCGAGACAGTAGGCTTCCTGCTGTCGCTAGCCCTCTGGTATTCCTCCAGCTTCTGTAGTTTCCCTCTATCTTGTCACACCATTGTAAATAGTAATTTCATTAAACTTTCTTCAATCATCTTTTCCAGGTTCTCTCTCTTTCTGTTCTGCATCTTTCTTACACAGAGACTCAGGTTGATGCAACTTCCACCACCTGGTACTTTGCATGGCAGGCGGGAGGAAAGAAGCATAGCAAGCAAACTGCACTGACTTTTAAAGCCTCCCACTTGCGACAGGCACATGCCATTCCCACTCCTACCCCATTAGTTAAAACTGTGGTTGACTTCAAGAGGGTGGAGAAGGAGAATTCTACCATATGTTTCGAAGGAGAAAGATTGTCGAACGACACTAACCACCATCACAAACCAATTCTACCACCCCCTTCAGCCCCTACTTCCCTCCAGGAATCTCAAGAAAATCACCTATTATAACGAAACATACAGCTCTGTCAAGGCAAAAACAAATTACTCCGTGGCGCCAAGCTAGGACGAAGGGGAAGGCAGAGAAGGGCTGAAGGCGGCAGGAGCGGCCAGGGGCGGGGGAGGGGTTGGACCCAGGGCTGTCGAACGCCGCCGCCCCGCCCCCCCCACCCCCCAGCGCCTGGATAGATCACGATCAGGATGGCGTGGGGTGGGGGTGGGGGCGGCTGACGGCGGTGTCAGCTGAGGACACCGTGCTGTTTCCAGTTACAGCGCAGCGATCACAGCAAACAGCGGCCGCAGAAGCACTGGGGCCTCACCCCTCCTATCCAGCTTAGCAGCCCCCAAGGAGACTGACTGCCTGCTTACGCAGAAGCCAACTGAGACTCTGAAGCCCTTTGGGGTTTTTGAAGAGTAAGAGGAACTGCAGCGCAGGATTTTAATTTGGGGAAAATTAAATAACCTGGTAAAAGAGTGGATCCGAGAAATCAGTGAAAGCAAAAATCCTCCATAGTCTGTAATTGAAAATGTTGGAGGAAAAATTTTTACATTTGGGTCCTATAGGGATTAGGGATACATATAAAAGGCTGTTGAAGAGGCATCCAACTGTGTTTTGATGAGATAGAGATTGATATTTTGTTTGCAAGTTTAGCACTGCAGACTATCCCAGAAGACTTGAATTTTTGAGACGACAGTCTGCTTAAGAATTTAGATATAAGATGCATAAGAAATCTTAAAGGTTGCAAAGTCACAGATGAAGCTTTACGTCTAGTTGTTTCTCAGAGCTTTCAAACTGGGGGCTAACTGCGGCAACATCTATTCCACTACATTCGGTTTCTTCAGAGGTGTTTCCTGAGCTATGCTAGTACCAAGAACTCACCAGCTTGACCCAAATGCAATAGCATCAACTCTTACACATACATTTTCCTTGGTATTTTCTAAATGGTATGTGTTTAGATTATATTAAATTAAAATTGATTGTAGACACTGAAAAAGAGAAATTACTCAATGATTAAATATTATAATAATGATTCCAAAATACACATAGTGGGTGAATTTGTATGTGGTGAGACTCTAGGTGGTTTTTCCTTCTAATTTTTGACTTTTCTGAGTTGTAAATTTCCTAGAGTGACGAAGTAACATCTTTGACAGTGGAAACCGCCAATAAACTTGATTGTGTAAAGTATATTTATGAGACTTAGTGAAGATGCTTATGACTTTTTAGTACAAAGATTAACACTTAAATTGCATCTGTGTTGATACATACATCTGTGGTCAGGGGCAAAAGAAATAAAGTGTAAGACTGGCTGTATTTTGATGAATTTTAAAACTCCACAGCTTTTTAATATTTATTTATTTTTAAGTTTATTTATTTAAGTAATCTCTCCACCCAACACAGGGCCAAACTCCCAACCCTGAGATCAAGAGTCCCATGCTCCTCCCCCTGAGCCAGCCAGGCGCCCTTTTTTTTTATTTTAAAATGTAAACTAAGTTGTGGGGAGTAATAAAATGCTATTCCAGTGAAGAATAGGGCAGAAAGTATGAAGGAAATGCTGTTCTCAAGCTCTGCCTTTTTTTTCTGGAAAAGACAATATTTCCTTTGTATTAAAAACCAGGTCAAGGTATCCAAATAGGCAAAGAAGAAGTCAAAATGTCTCTCTTCGCAGATGACAGGATACTCTATATGGAAAACCCAAAAGAATCCACTCCCAAACTATTAGAAGTTATAGAACAATTCAGTAATGTGGCAGGATACAAAATCAATGCCCAGAAATCAGTTGCATTTCTATACACGAATAACGAGACTGAANGAGACTGAAGAAAGAGAAATTAGGGAATCCATCCCATTTACAATAGCACCAAAAACCATACGTTATCTTGGAATTAACTTAACTGGAGACGTAAAGGACCTATATTCTGGAAACTATAAATCACTCTTGAAAGACATTGAGGAAGACATAAAAAGATGGAAAAATATTCCATGCTCATGGATTGGAAGAATTAACATAGTTAAAATGTCCATGCTACCCAGAGCAATCTACACTTTCAATGCTATCCCGATCAAAATACCGAGGACATTTTTCAAAGAACTGGAACAAATAGTCCTTAAATTTGTATGGAACCAGAAAAGGCCCCGAATCTCCAAGGAACTGTTGAAAAGGAAAAACAAAGCTGGGGGCATCACAATGCCGGATTTCGAGCTGTACTACAAAGCTGTGATCACAAAGACAGCATGGTACTGGCACAAAAACAGACACATCGACCAATGGAACAGAATAGAGAACCCAGAAATGGACCCTCGGCTCTTTGGGCAACTAATCTTTGATAAAGCAGGAAAAAACATCCGGTGGAAAAAAGACAGTCTCTTCAATAAATGGTGCTGGGAAAATTGGACAGCTACATGCAAAAGAATGAAACTTGACCACTCTCTCACACCATACACAAAAATAAACTCCAAATGGATGAAAGACCTCAATGTGAGACAGGAATCCATCAAAATTCTAGAGGAGAACATAGGCAACAACTTCTATGACATCGGCCAGAGCAACCTTTTTCACGACACATCTCCAAAGGCAAGAGAAATAAAAGATAAAATGAACTTATGGGACTTTATCAGGATAAAGAGCTTCTGCACAGCCAAGGAAACAGTCAAAAAAACTAAGAGACAGCCCACGGAATGGGAGAATATATTTGCAAAGGACACCACAGATAAAGGACTGGTATCCAAGATCTACAAAGAACTTCTCAAACTCAATACACGAGAAACAAATAAACAAATCATAAAATGGGCAGAAGATATGAACAGACACTTTTCCAATGAAGACATACAAATGGCTAACAGACACATGAAAAAATGTTCAAAATCATTAGCCATCAGGGAAATTCAAATCAAAACCACACTGAGATACCACCTTACGCCAGTTAGAATGGCAAAGATAGACAAGGCAAGAAACAACAATTGTTGGAGAGGATGTGGAGAAAGGGGATCCCTCCTACATTGTTGGTGGGAATGCAAGTTGGTACAGCCACTCTGGAAAACAGTGTGGAGGTCCCTTAAAAAGTTAAAAATTGAACTACCCTATGACCCAGCCATTGCACTACTGGGTGTTTACCCCAAAGATACAGACGTAGTAAAGAGAAGGGCCATATGCACCCCAATGTTCATAGCTGCATTGTCCACAATAGCCAAATCATGGAAGGAGCCGAGATGCCCTTCAACAGATGACTGGATTAAGAAGCTGTGGTCCATATATACAATGGAATATTACTCAGCTATCAGAAAGAACGAATTCTCAACATTTGCTGCAACATGGACGGCACTGGAGCAGATAATGCTAAGTGAAATAAGTCAAGCAGAGAAAGACAATTATCATATGATTTCTCTCATCTATGGAACATAAGAACTAGGATGATCGGTAGGGGAATAAAGGGATAAAGAAAGTGGGGGTAATCAGAAGGGGGAATGAAACGAGAGACTACGGACTATGAGAAACAAACTGAGGACTTCAGAGGGGAGGGGGGTGGGGGAATGGGATAGACTGGTGATGGGTGGTAAGGAGGGCACGTGTTGCATGTTATACTGGGTGTTATATGCAACTAATGAAGCATCGAACTTTACATCAGAATCCGGGGATGTACTGTATGGTGACTAACGTAATATAATAAAAAATCATTANCCTAACGTAATATAATAAAAAATCATTAAAAAAAAAAAAACCAGGTCAAGCATTTTTAATACCTCTGTTGCATTAGACTGGTGCCCTTAGGAGCTCCCTCCTTTCCCACAGGCAAGATTGCTTCCTGAGGATGTATTAACATTTAGGTCTTTCCTTTGAATCTTAGGGCCATCTTTGGCCCAGATACTGCATCAGCTCCCTACTTTGTTCCAAATTTCTTAACTTAAAGATTATTTCACCCCATTCCTGCTCCAAGCAAAGAATTTAACTACCTGGGTAAGTTCTCCCCCAGGGTCAAGCAGTAAGTAATTGATTCCCTCTCATCCGGAAAATGGCTAAGATGGCATCACAATGACCGGATTCTTCTCTGTAGAGGGCATAACTGTTCCTAAAACAGTAAGTCCAAATAGCTTTGCTTAAACTGCTTGCAGTACAACTAAATTATTGAAAAGAATGTTTCAGGGCAAATTCCCCAAATTCCTCAGTCCTGAATGTTTTCAATTAAACTACCAATCATGTTTTTCTTCCTTAAGCTAGATTTCAAATAAGATTTCAAAAAATCACCACAGACACATAATTCTAAAGTCGCTAAATTTTATTCAGAGCTGCTCACCTGTTTATATACATAGACACCTTCGATCACAATGTCTGCACATGGTTGGGAATGACCCCAGGTTGGAGGGCTTATTCAGGGGAATCACTTCTAGAAGTGCTACAGTGAACACAAGGCAACTTTGACTATAATTTCAATGAAGGGCACTGAACATCCATTTCCAAGTTTTTTTTTTTCTTTAACCAAAATCTAAAAAATGCACCCAAGCTCCTCCGCTTACTCAAGGCCTTCTCCTTGTCTCCCTCTATCGTGTCCTGATGCTGGACTACACCAAATCTGAATAAAATGTGAACCGTGTTAACTCTGCTCCAAGATATACTTAGTCCGATCAGTTTTAAAAATCCTCTTCTTTGTGGAGTATTTAATAAGATGGATTATATATATTTACTTTGTTCTTACGTTAGGATTTTATATTCTTTTTTTTTTCCCTACAACTTTATTTTTTAAGTAATCTCTACACCCAGCATGGGACTCAAATCGCAACCCCAAGATCAATAGTCACACGCTCCACCGAGCGAGCCAGACAGGCACCCCAGGATTTTACGTCCTTTTACTAACTTCCCACATGGCGCAAACCTTACCAGGAGTGTAGGGTGTCCCCACCCATGTCAGTCCGTTAGAGCAGAACCAGCTTCTCACAGATCTACAATAAATGAAGTAGACTGAATTTTTCCATAGTGGCAACTGGTACCAGCTCTCTATTTACTAGCTCTTGACCTTTCTAGAAGAGAGCAACTTCCCCTTGTCTGGAGACATTTGAAAGGTCATACCTGAAGCAGGTTTTTCTCAAGATTATACTTTTCTCCCTCAGGCTGACAGCTACAGTAAGACTACAACACAGCCTCAGAGCAGAAATACCATTCTTGTTCTGGGAGGAAGTGTCTTATGTGCCCAAAAAATTGCAGGACCTAGTTAATAAGAATATTTCAAGAATCTGGGGGACACATATGTGTAGGGATCTTGAGAATACTGGATTGGGGATGGTGGTGGGACGTGGGGGGAGAAAACTGGGTGGACTATAGCTTACTATTATTAGGAGCACTCCTTCATGACTTGGAGCTCAGTATTCTGGCAAGGACACCAGGATCCCGTCTGACATGCTGCTGGGAGGGCTCTTGGAAGCTTGCACACCGTGATAGCCCAAGATAACTAGGTGGAGATGTTGGAACGGCCTTGGCATGGTATTGAGGAAAGGGTCCAAAGATTCAGGGAGGTAAAAATATTAGAATGAACTTATTATTTGTGATCAGAGAAACTGGCACTTGACCGTGTTCCCCAGGAGGACCCAAAGGACCTTTCTTTTATTAAAGCAGGGAGGAAAGCATTGCCAAGGAGCGCCAGTTAATTTGACAAGCTCTGTGATAACTGTCTTGTACAGGCTGGGATTGACAGAAGATGTTGCCATGGAATTGAGATTCCTAATATAAAGGTAAAGGTAGGATTCTGGAATGGCAGAGACCAATGGCAGCACTTAACTGTTAGAATAAAGGGGGCATATGCCATATTGGGCAGCAAGGCCATAGTTGTATTCAGTATGCTTCGACTCTCAGCAATCAGCTAATAAGTTATGGCGTTCTTAGGGGTGAGACAGACAGAAAGCCAACCAGAATGTTATTTGACCTGTATCATAAAATGGAAAACTCAAGAGCTGGTGAACAGAAACCTTCACCAGTGCTTCTTTCAGAGAAAAAGATTCCTTCATCAGTTTCTAAATATGTCACTTCACAGACCCAAAACCCACTCAATGAAGAAGAAATAGATCCCTTGGAGGAAAGACAAGAGGAAAGACAATGCAATGCTACTACAAGTATTTATGGTAAACATTCCCATGTCCTTCCCCAAAGGGATCTAAGACTGTTTATCAGGGTAAAGAGGCACTGGCAAAAAGGGGATTGTCAGACTTTCCAAGAACAGTTGAATATAGGGACCATGGTTCTGTGTTGACACTGAATCAGAGGACCTGAAGTACTTTTCCTTATTCTCCAGTTAAAATGGGGTCATAGGGAGGCCAAGTGATAAGCGGAGTTCTGGTTCAAACGTGTCTCACTATGGGTTCAATAGATCTGTTGGCTCTACACTGTGGTTATTTCTCTGGTATCTGAGCACGTAGTTGGGACACGTAGAGGCAGTAGCTGACAGTACACTCACATTGGTTCCCCAATCTTTGAGGTAAGAACCACTATGGCAAGAAACTTGAAACTGTTTCTTCCTTCAGCCAAGTTAGCATGTCAAAGTAATAGCGCATGCTGGCAGGATAGAGCACCAGTTACCCATACTGGTCGTCAAATGAATAATGCATCATGGAATTTGGGTGGTTGGTTTTTTTTTTTCCTTTCCTTGTTTTATTTCTCCAGACCAACCCTCTTTTTTTTTTTTTTTAAAGATTTTATTTATTTATGCGACAGAGACAGAGACAGCCAGCGAGAGAGGGAACACAAGCAGGGGGAGTGGGAGGAAGAAGCAGGCTCATAGCAGAGGAGCCTGATGTGGGGCTCGATCCCACAACGCCGGGATCACGCCCTGAGCCGAAGGCAGACGCTCAACCACTGTGCCACCCAGGCGCCCCCAGACCAACACTCTTGCTCCTTAGGATCCCTTCTTCTTCTTCCTCCTCCTCCACTTCTTCTTCTTATTTTTTAAGGTTTATTTATTTGAGAAAGAGAGAGAGAAAGAGAGGGGGGGGCAGAGGGAGAGAAAGAGAATCCTCAAGCAGACTCCCCGCTGAGCACGGAGCCTAACATGGGGCTTGATCCCAGGACCCTGAGATCACAACCTGAGCCAAAACCAAGAGTTGGACACTTAACCAACTGAACCACCCAAGTGCCCCATGGATATATTCTAAATTTTTCTGAAGAAGTTTTTCATTAAAAAAATAATTTTTAGGGGGGCCTGACCTGTCTTTCACCCAAATAAAATATGAAAATTTGGCCCAGTCTTGTGCTTGTCTTCCTTTTCCATGATATGGCACTGGGCACACTTCTAAACAAAACTCTTCTTTCCCTTCTCAATATCACCCATTTCTATTTTTATTTTTATTTTTTTAGATTTTTTTAAAATTTAAATTCAACTATCCAACACATAGCACATGATTAGTTTTTGCTGTAGTGTTCAATGATGCGATAGTTGCATATAACACCCAGTGCTCGTCACACCATGTGCCCTCCTTTATGCCCATCACCCAGTTACCCCATCCCCCCACCCACCTCCCTTTCTGTAACCCTCTGTTTGTTTCCCAGAGTCCGGAGTCTCTCATGGTTTGTCTCCCTCTCTGATTTCTTCCCATTCAGTTTTCCCTCCCTTTCCCTATGATCCTCTGCACTATTCCTTATATTCCACATATGAGTGAAACCATATGATAATTGTCTTTTTCTGCTTGATATCACCCATTTTTAAATCACTCTTTTGTTGCACGTGAAGTGAAAGTGAGCACTTGCAAGCTGGCCAGCCGGCTCTAACAGACCCTATTTCTTAAAAAAAATTTTTTAAATTGTGTATAATGTACTTTTTGACTTTTTTTTTTTAGATTTTATTTATTTGAGAGAGAGAGTGAGAGAGCACGAGCAGGGAGAGGAGGTACAGGGGGGCAGAGGGAGAGGGAGAAACAGACTCCCCTCTGAGCAGGGAGCCCAATGTGGGGCTCTATCTCAGGACCCTGGGGTCATGACCCGAGCCAAAGTCAGGTGCTTAACCCACTGAGCCACCCATGCCCCACTTTTCCACTTTTTTTTTTTTGTTAAAACTTGCCATTTTAATCATTTTTAAGCGTAGGGTTCAGTGCCATTAAGTATATTTACTTTGCTGTGTAGCCATCACCACTATCCATCTCTAGAACTTTCTCAGTCATCCCAAACTGAAACTCTGCACCCAATAAACAATAACTCCCCTTTCTCTCCTTCCTCCAGCTCCTGGTAACTAGTATTCTACATTCTGTCTCTATATATTGAACTAGTCTAACTACCTCATATAAGTGGAATCACACAGCTTTTGTCCTTTGTGTCTGGTTTATTTCACTTATTATAATGTCTCAAGGTTCATTCATGTTGTAGCATGTGACAGAAATTCATTCTTTTTAAAGGCTGGATAATATTCCATCGCATGTATCTCTGACATTTTGTTTGTCCATTCATCTTTTGATGGACATTTGGGTTGTTCAAGCACTTTCATAAGAATTGACTTAACCTATGAGGTTTTATCCCCATTTTCAGAGGAAGAAACTGAGGCTCAGATAAAGAACTTCCCCCGTAAGTGGTGAATTTGAATCCAGACGCCTAAGTAAAGAGTATGAAGTCTTAACCATTATGCTCTGCTCTTCCTAGGTTTTTGAGTGAGAGGTGCAAGTAGCGAAATTCTGTAGTAAGGGTGAGGAAGTCCCCCCAGGCTGGATTGGGATAGGAGGTTTTCATGGCAGCTGTAGCTCTGGGTCTGACCCTCAAAGGGAATGAATGATTTAAATGAACCGTGGACTGCAAGAGCCAAGGCATAAAATGGCAGGGATGGGATTTGCATCGAGGGGAAGGGTTATGTAAGGACCTGTAGGACAATATGTTTTCCACAGAGGGAATTATATGCCAAGCAAAATACCTGTTGAAAAAGTAAGGTATGCAATGACCTGAGGGGTTTCTCCCAGCCTTGGCAGGACTGTGCTTCCTTAAACTTGGTCATTGGATGCAGAGGGTTAAAAGGGTCTTAAAAACTGAATGTAGCTTTTCCCCCAAACCTGTGGTACATTTAACTTGGTAAATCAAATGATATTTTAAGTGACCTAGAAGGATTGGCTATTTAAAACAACCCATCATCTCTTGTTAATCTAGTGTGGGTGACAGACGGTTTTTTCACTTCATGTTACATTACACCAAGCCATTCCTCAAAACCTTCGAAAGAAAATATGTCTTTTCACTGTTACCTCCTCTGCTGAGGTGTGAATAGGTGAAGACAACAAGATAATGTGAGCAGTTAAGAATTCACCTGAGTGTTTAAATGATAGCACTTGAGTTAGTTTAAGATCATGAGCTGCTTGAAAGCAAACCCCCTGTCTTCTGGTCCTCTATCCCCCTTGGAGCCTAGCACAAAGTAGTCACCCAGACTTTGTAATTGCAGTCTCCAGAATGGCACAGAACCAAAATGAAGGGACTGCTTGGAGTGTAGAGGAAACAGGCTCTTGGTTTGGACTCAGCCACCCAGGTGGGGTGACCACTAGCCAATTATTTAAATGTTCTGGGCATTGGTACCCTTATTTGGAAAATGACAATTGCAATGCCTGAGTTAAGTAAATCAGTTTACATTTAAAAACTCATTTTTAGGAGCCCTTATTAAGAACCTTGGGGCTGACTCCATTTCAAGATAATCATTATAATAAACAGCAGTGGAGAATTTGGAGACTTCACTTGTAAGAGATAGATTCATTTCAGAAATTTCAGTCATAAAATAGCAATTTTGAGAGGTGTCTGGTGAGTGATGATTTGTTCAGTGAAGTAAGAACTTGCCCTTTGTACTTTCAATGCTTGTCCTTCCCAAGTGCCTGGCACACTCATATCAGCTTGTCACTCCATGGGACAAAGTTCATGTCCCTATTTTAGTTAAGTCTCTCTTCAGTCTATGTATTAAAAAAACACATGCACAAATGTCAGAGATCCGAAATATGTGAGAAAAATTGATAGAACTGCAAGGAGAAATAGACAAGTTTATAATTATAGTTGGAGACTTCAAGGCTCCCCTATCAACAACTGATAGAACAACTAGACAGAAAACTAGTAAAGATACAGAAGGACTTAATAAGACCATCAACCAACAAGATGTAAGAGATGTTGATAGAACACTCCACTCAACAATAGTAGAATACATATTCTTTTGAAGTACCTGTGAAACATATACCAAGATAGACTATATTCTGGGCTACAAAACAAACCTAAACAAATTTAAAAGAACTGAGATTACACAAAGTGTGTCTCCAAAAACAATGGAATCAGACTAGAAGTCAGTAAAGGCAACAAGAAAATTTCCAAACACTTGAAAACAAAACAACACTGTTAGGTAAGACGTAGGTCAAAGAGGAAATCTCAAGAGAAACAAATAAAAAATACATTGATTGAACTGATAAAAATGAAAACAGAGCATATCAAAATTTGTGGTACATGGCTCAGACAGTGCTGAGGGGGAAATATACAGCACTAAATGCATACATTAAAAAAAGGAAAAGTTTAATTTTTAAAAAATATTTTATTTACTTATTTGACACAGAGAGAGAGAGCACAAGCAGAAGGAGAGGGAGAAGCAGGCTCCCCACTGAGCAGAGAGCCCGATGCGGGGCTCAATCCCAGGACCCTGGGATCATGACCTGAGCCGAAGGCAGACACTTTGACTGAGCCACCCAGGTGCCCCAAAAGGAAAAGTTTTAAATCAACTATCTAAACTTCCCCCTCAAGAACCTAGAAATTAAAGATCAAATATTTCCTAATTCATTTTGGAAAGCCAGTATTGTCCTGATATCAAGACCAAATAAAGAGAGTACAAAAAAGGAGAACTTAAGACTAATATCCCTCTTAAATACGGATACAAATTTTAATAAAGTATTAGCAAATTGAATTCAGTGAAGAATTATACAGCATGACCAATTGCTATAAGTGGGGTTTATTCCAGGGATGCAAGGCTGAGCCAATACTCAAAAATCAGTTAATGTAATCCATCACATCAAAGACTAAAGAACAAAAAACAAATGACATGATCATGTCAATAGAATTGTGGAGAAAGCATTTGACAAAATCCAACACCTATTCATGATAAAAACTCTCACACATTATAGGAATAGAGAACTTCCTCGACTTGATTTTTTTGAATCTACAAAAAACCTATAAGTAGAAACTAAAAACTTTCTTGCTAAGATAAAGAACAAGGTAAGGATGTCCCCTCTTACCACTCCTTTTCAATATCATACTTAAAATCCTAGCTAATGCAAGAAGACAAGAAGATAAAATGAAAGGTATACAGATTGGAAAGAAAAAAATAAAACAATCTTTGTTTATTTATGACATGATTGTCCATGCAGAAAATCTGAAAGAATAAAAAAACAATACAAAACAAAAACAAGACTTTCTGAAACTAAAAGGAATTATAGCAAGGTTATAGGATGCAAAGTTAATATACCAAAGTCGGTTGCTTTCCTATATACTAACAACAAACAAATGGAATTTAAAATTAAAAGCACAATATTATCTACATTAGAGTCAAAATTTTTAATATCTAGCTATAAATATAACAAAATATGTACATGATCTATATGAAATAAACTAAAAAACTCGGATGAGAGAAATTAAAGAAAAACTAAACAAATGGAGAGATATTCCATATTCATGGTTAAGAAGACTCAATATTGTCAAGATGTCAGTTCTTCCCTACTTCATCTATAGATTCAATAAAATCCCAATGAAACTCCCAGGAAGTTATTTTGTGGATATCAACAAACTGATTCTGAAATTTATATTCAGGGGCAAAACAATACAATATTAAAGGAGAAGAACAAAATTACTCAACTTCAAGACTTCCTACTATTAAGTATCAAGACAGTGTGGTACTGGGAAAAAAAAAAAAAAGGACAAATAGCTAAGCGAAACAAGAGAGAGCCCAGAAATAGACCCACATAAACATAGTCAATCAATCCTTGGAAAATGATCAATGGCAATACAATGGAGATAAGACAGTCTTTCAAAAATAGTGCTGGAACAACTGGGCATCCACATGCCAAAAAATGTATCTACACACAGACTTTATACCCATCAAAAAATTAACTGAAAATGGAGCATAGACTTGAATATAAAATGCAAAAATATAAAACACCTAGAAGATAACACAGGAGAAAATCTAGGTGACCTTGGATTTGGCGATGACTATTTTAAGACCAAAGGCCTGAACCATCAAACAAATAACTGATAAGCTAGACTTCACCAGGATTAAAAACTTCTGTTCTGCAAAGGACACTGCAAAGAGAATGAGAAGACAAGGCTTAGAATGGGAGAAAATATTTGCAAAAGATATATTTGATAGAAGACTGTTACCTAAAATACAGAAAGAACACTTAAAATTCAACAATAGAGACTAAAAGCCCAATTTAAAAATGGGCAAAAGATCAAGGAAATACAAATCAAACCCACGATGAGATACCACCTCACACTGATCAGAATGGCTAAAATTAACAACTCAGGAAACAACAGATGTTGGCGAGGATGCAGAGAAAGAGGAACCCTCCTACACTGTTGGTGGGAATGCAAACTGGTGCAGCCACACTGGAAAACAGTATGGAGGTTCCTCAAAAGTTAAAAATAGAATTACCCTATGATGCAGCAATTGCACTACTAGGTATTTATCTAAAGGATACAAACATAGTGATTTGAAGGGGCACCTGCACCCCGATGTCTATAGCAGCAATGTCCACTATTAGCCAAACTATGGTAAGAGCCCAGATGTCCATCGACAGGTGATAAAGAAGATGTGGTATGTATAATGGATTATTACTTACTATCAAAAAGAACGAAATTTTGCCATTTGCAGCGATGTGTATGGAACTAAAGTGCATTATGCTAAGCAAAATAAGTCAGTCCAAGAAAGACAAATACCATATCATTTCACTCATATGTGGAATTTAAGAAACAAAACAGGTGAACATAGGGGAAGGGAAGGAAAAATAAAATAAGATAAAAACAGAGAGGAAGGCAAATCATAAGAGAAACTTAACTATAGGGAACAAACTGAGGGTTGCTGGAGGGGAAGGGGTTGCAGGGATAGGGTAACTGGGAATGGACATTAAGGAGGGCACTTGATGGAATGAGCACTGGGTGTTATTTGCAACTGATGAAACACTAAATTCTACCTCTGAAATTAATAATATACTATATGTTAACTAAAATGAATTTAAATAAAGAAATTTTTAAAATAAAATAAAAACTGGCCAAAGACCTGCACAGACATCTCTCACCAAAGAAGATAAAGGGTTGGCAAATAATACGAAAATATGCTCAACATGTCATTAGGGAACTGCAAATTCAAACAACAAGATACCTCTACACAACTATTAGAGTGGCCCAAATCAAAAAACTGACATCCAATGCTGCCAAGATGTGGAGCAACAGGAACTTCTCAGAATGGTTCTGCACCTGGATCCTGGAGGCTGTCAGCCTGGATCAAATCCTGGCTCTATCACTGAAGAAATGTGTAACCTTGATCAGGTCATCAGCTGCTCAGAACCTCAGACTCCCCATCTACAAATGGAAATAGTAATAACTATATTCTCATAAAGCTGTTGCAATTTTTAAGTTACACTGAATTTTCACAAACTCAACACAGCCATGTAACCAGCACCTTGATTGCAGAACAGAACATTTCACGGACTTCAGACATCTTCCTTGTGCTCTCTTCCTATCATTATGTCCCAAATACTCACCACCCTGATGTCTAATGGCATCGATTAGCCTTATCTGCTTTGTACTTCTGTCAACGGATCATACAGAGTGTAGAATTCTGTATCTGGCATCTTTTCTAAATACAACTTTCCGAGATTCATCCATTGCATGCAATTGTAAAGTGCTCACTCACATTATTATGTAGCATTGTATTGTGTGAATATTCCATAATGTATTTACCATTCAGCTCTTGTTGGGCATTTAGATTCATAGAGTTGCTTTAGGGATTGAGTGATACGTGATGAAGTTTCACAAACTGAACACACCCATGTAACAAAAACTTAGACCCAGAAACAAAAGCCTTCTTCCCGTTCCCTTCCTGTCACTATGCTCCAAGAATAACTATTTTGATATTATGTAATTCTTTAAATACCTATTAATCTTTTTTTATGATTTTATTTATTTGACACAGAGAGAGAGAGAGCACAAGCAGGGGGAGCGGCAGGCAGAGAGAGAGGGAGAAGCAGCCCCCCGCCCCCAGAGCAGGGAACCTGACCTGGGGCTTGATCCCAGAACCCTGGGATTATGACCTGAGCCTAAGGCAGATCTTTAACCTACTGAGTAACCCAGGTGCCCCAAGCATCTGACTCTTTCTCAGCTCAGGTCTTAGTCTCAGATCAGGTCATGAGTTCAAGCACCTCACTGGGTTCCACACTAGGCATGGAGCCTACTTAGAAAAAGAAATTTGGGGGGAGAAAAAAAAGGATGTACCTTTATTTCTATCATCCAAGGAAATGAGGGCATAATCAGACCCTCTGTGATTTTGAGGTTTAAGTAGAAAGGCTGACCAAAGTTTAGAACAGTGTTTTTCAAACAGTGGGTCTTGAATCATTAATGGGTCACCACCAGTGTTTTTTAAATAGAATAACAGGTTAGAGAGAGAATATATCTATATGAATCATGCTTAATAAGGGCAAGTTCTGTGAAGTTTTGTTTCAAATTCATCTATAAGCGTGTGTGCGTGTGCCTATGTGTGCATGCCTTGGGTTGAGTAAATGTATTTCTCACTGTGGGTTGAGACAATCATTTTAGGTGGGCCAAGAGGAAGGCAAGGGGTTCAGGGCTCAGTCTGACGCAGTTCTTCTAGGACTGGCTGATGCTCCAGGCTATCCATTCGATCTGAAAATGTTGTGCCCTATATCCTGCAACACTTGGAATGCAGGAGAGAGCAGCACAGACAGCCCTTGGCTCTGAGGGCCTGGGCTCATACTTTCTCAAGGAACTGAGCATATGGTATCATGATCTGGGTCAGTGAGACATGAGGTCAGCTGCAGACAAGCATTGCCTGTGAGATCAAGCCGACCTCACTGCCATGTTGGAGGATAATGTGAGACAACTGTCTAGAGCCTTAGCTGGAAATCAGACTGACCCACCCTTTAGGATCTTGGAAACACCTGACTAGTTGGACTGCTCAGAAAAAGAGAGAATCCTCCCGGAGGAAGCTACTAGGCTCTGGCTTATTCAATGCTTAAGTAATTACTTGGAAAAAATAAAACTAATATGAGTGTATTTTCACTTTGAGGCACAATTTACACTAACTCAGCAACACACTCATTCAGAAAGTGTTTAATATGAAGTTCTATATCTATCTACCTATCAGCTATCTATCTATTATCCTCCCACCTTTTGTCTCACTACTTATCAAAGTGTAACAGCAGAGTGTAAACACCACTGTAACAGGCAATTTTCACTTAGCTACGAAAAGAGATGCTCAATACATATTTTTTGAATGAATAAATGAATGACTTTTCTTCTGCGTGCTTTCCTTTCAGTTCTAAAGTCCACAAGAGCAGAGGCTAAGCCTGTTTTCGTTTGGTATTGCATTCCTAGTATACACATGTAGTAGGACCTCAAAAATATTTATTGTTTGAATGTATTTGGAGAAGTGTTTTTTTATTCTTTACATTAAACGTATGTTGCTTTTAAAATCAGAAAAAATATTATATCATGTTGTATATACCATACTAAAAATAATATTATTAAAAGAATAATTAAATAAGTACTCATTATCTAAAATAAGGATTAGTACTTTATTCCAAAAGACAAACACATCACCCTGATCATCTCCTTGGTATTGAATTATTCTGTTAAGAAACCAGACAGCCTCCCAGATAGCAAAGCATTCTAATAGAATGCAGAGCCCTTCATGGCTCTTGTCCCTTCGCCTTTTTTTCTGATACCTGTTCTTTCTCTTTCTGTCTCTCTCTCAGGTCTAGAGAAAAGAATACTTGGATTTTTTTTTAATTCTTTTTAAAGATTACTTGTTTATTCGAGAGAGAGAGCATGTGCATGCATGTGTGAATGGGGGAGGGGAAGAGAGAGTGAGGATCTCCAACAGATTCCCGTCTGAGTGAGGAGGCCCATGTGGGGCTTGATCTCCCGACCCAGAGATCATGACTTGAGTGAAAATCAAGAGGTGGATGCTTAACCAACTGAGCCACCCAGGCACCCCAAGAATATTTGCATTTTTTAAAATGTGAAATAAATAATTTCTTCTATAGTGCACACAAAGAAAAATCCCAACCCTCTCTCAGCATTCTCTTCTTTAACGAGCCATGTGAGCAGAAGACCTCTCAGGGCTCTGACCTTTATCTTCAAAGCCCAGTGTGAGTTACAAAAGAGACCTTCTGGTTTTTTGAACTCTAAATTCAGATCAGCTTGAACCATCGGCTTCATTTAAGATATTTTTTAAAGGAGCCTACAAAAGCTTTTAGGAGAAAAAAACCAAGTCCTCCACGTGTGGTTCTAAGAAGACCCCATAACATTTAGAACCCATCAAATGTGAAGTCCTCCTATCTCCATTTTATTCAAGGTCACACACCTTTTGGTTCAGAAAAATTTGAAAATGAGTTACTGAACATTTCTACTGTAAAATGTTAAGCAGTAGTGCACTATTGTCACCAAACAGAGCCACCCACAGCCTCTGCCCCAGACTTAGAATGTCTTTCATATCTGCCCTAGTTTCTTTGATGATTTTAAAAAGTAATTCTGGTAATTTTTCTGATAGGTTATCAATAGTAGTTGTGGAAAGAGGTGGGGCTGGCAGGGACAATTAGCTGCAGAAATGTCCGGTGCAGTCCATATTTCCCCTTGATCACAGCCAAAAGCTGTCAATGCAGAGGGGAAGGGAGTTCCCAAGACAAAGGGCAGGGAAGTAAAGGCAGGTGCTCTCTGGTAATTATAGGCCCTCCTGCTCCATGTCATATATGGGGAGTAGCTGTGCTGTGTATGTGTGTGTGCGTGTGTGTGTGTGTGTGTGTCACTGAGACAGGCTTGAGAAGCTACTTGTCTATTTCCTCAATGGGGATAGCGCAAATATAAGACCTCCCAGTTACTGCTAGCCAGATCAGAAGAGCAAAGGGTCTCTCCTAAAAGGCATTATTTGATCCGTACAGTAGATGCCCTTTAAAAAGGTTGTTCAAATCAAGGTGCTTAAAATAAACAGAGTGTTAAATAAGAGTTAAATAATAACTTTTGGCTGCCTTCCTAGGTGTTCAAATAGGAAATGAAGTTAGATGTTAATGTCAACTCTCCTCTTCGGGGCAAGCAGTGGGTACTGCAGGTGGACATGGGAAGGTGATGCTGGCTTGCAGCTATGGGCTTGGAGACCAAAGGGCTTGGAGGTTCAAAGCCTAAGTGTCAGTTGAGTCTTAAAAATGCAATGTGCAGTTAGTATCAGTTGTCTTAAAAAGCAAGGTGTCTTAAGAGTCTTAAAAAAGCAAGGTATAGCTAGTATCAGTAGTCTTAAAAGCAGGGTGTAGTTAGTATCAGTTGAAAGGCTTTAGGCTACAAGTAACAACATAGTGAGAAGTGATAGAGTAGTGGTTATGTCTGTGGATTCTGAGCCAGAACTGGAATCCTAGCTTTGTCACTTAAGTAGCCATGTGACCTGGGCAGGACATTTAAGCTCTCTATATCTTAGTTTCCTTATTTTCCAAATGAAGGAAATAACAAACCCATAGGTTTGTTATAAGTCTTAACTACATGAATTCATTTAAGGTACTTAGAAAAGTGCCCAGATGGGGTGCCTGGGTGGCTCAGTTGTTAAGCGACTGCCTTTTGCTCAGGGCGTGATCCCAGGGTCCTGGGATCGAGCCCCACATTGGGCTCCCTGTTCCGCTGGGAGCTGGCTTCTTCCTCTCCCACTCACCCTGCTTGTGTTCCCTCCCTCGCTGGCTCTCTCTCTCTCTGTCAAATAAATAAATAAAATTAAAAAAAAAAAAGACTGCCCAGAACTTAGCTCAGTGTATGGTAACAAGTATTAGAATCTCATACTCAAACAGACTTAAATATTTAGGAAATATATTATCTCCCAGAGGGAGAGCAGGCTTCACAGTTGACGGAGTGCTGTAACATTGTCATCATCTCTCTGTTCTGCCATCCTGAATGGCGGCTTCATTTTCAGGCTGGGGTCAAATGGCTACAGAAGCTCCAAACGTCACAACTGGAAATAGGATGTGTTTCTTTCTGTGGCCTTCTTTTATGAGAGAAAGGTAACTTTTCTGAGAAGTTCCTCCTCAGATTTCCTCTAACATGTCATTGGCCATAATTGATCTATTGGCAAAGAGAAGGAATGGGTTGCTTGTAGACCAATCAGTTCCACCTCTGAAGACGGGGATGGTGTTAGTGTCCCCTGGCTGCTTTGAAATAAGTGAATGTCTGAATGGTGTTGGGTTCCCACAGGGACTCATACTGGGGGTAGGGGAAGGTACTCTCTCATAATGAGAGAGAATGGATACCAGATACCAACCAACAGTGACCAGTGACCACTACAACTAAGGTGGACAAAGAGAAAAAACAGGCTGCAGGGGTAAGATAGGATGTCACAAGAGAGAGCAGGAGGCAGAGCCTGGAGAGATCCATTGAGGTCATTTGACCCCTAGGCGAGGGCTGTTTAAAGAGCATGAGCAAGCCTGCAGGTGGGGAGGAAGCTATGAAGGACACCAAACATCACCCTAGTCCTTCATTAGTTCTTGTTTTATGGGTGGAGAGGAATAAGATTATCCTAAGTTTACTTGATGGAGAACTTTAACCCATTTATAAATAAGATGGATTGATGTTAAAAACTGTGAAGAGTCTGACGTTTTACCCTACTTGCAAGCTCAGAGGTTAGCCTGCAATTTGATGGATCCTGACAGAAGAGCTAGATTTCTGGGTCAAAAGTAAAGAGTACTTTATCACTCACAAAGTAAATGCCACAGTGAGCATTTGTTTCCCAACTCCCACAGGGTGATGCTGAAAGGGTCAGCTGACACCTGCACACATCATGGATTCTGTCACAGGAGAGGAACCTTGAGCTTAGGGAAACCAAATATTTCATAACGGAAGGTAACCCTGTCTTCTCTTTGCTCTGAAAGTAAACTTTATTATACTAGATAAAAACCATGTCTATCTACATTGTCTTGGATTCCAGAAACATTTCCCATCGGTCTACCACTCCATTGGCTACTCTGATGAATCTGACCAATAGAGGCTGAGACCAAATCTGATCTATTTGTGTAATACAACATCTAATTAGGCTATTATCAGTAGGACTCCAATCAGTAGGCTGAGGCCAACCTGCAGAATTGACCTCAACCATGCCTCCCAGGGTTCCAGATCCAGGCAGCTGAATAAATCCCATATACCATCAGGTTCTACCTTAGAAAGTCAGGGGATTTTTCTCCTTGTATTTCCATATTGATCTTTCCACTTGGCCTGAGACATTTATCCAGGTACCGCAGGATGTATCAGTGATTACACAGATTCTGCTTGGCCTTCCAGGAGAAGTCTAGAAGCAATCCTCACATCCGTAGCAACCCTGCCCACTGAGTTGAGGCCAACTTGAATGCCTCCCAGGGATGAGGCAGTCGCATTGATAACTTCAACTACAGTCAGGGACTAATTTTTTTGTACCACTTTTTCTAATTGGATGAGTCCTGATATAGGGATAACTATACACAGGGTGCACGTAAATAACGAGTCTGTTATCTCTTGGGGAATCTCTTCCGAGGACCAAGGGTGGCCCCTTTGGGGAGAGATCATTGACGTTGTGAGGGCTACATGATTTACTGGTGTTGCTTCCTTAAACACTTGAAGATTTCTTTTATTTTTTTTAAGAATTTATTTATTTATTTGAGAGAGAGAGAGCGAGCACATGAGTAGGGGGGAGGGGGAGAGGGAGAGGGAGAAGCAGACTCCCTGCTGAGCAGGGAGCCCAACACATGGCTCTATTCCAGGACCCTGAGATCATGACCTGAGCTGAAGACAGATGCTCAACCAACTGAGCCACCCAGGTGCCCCACTTGAAGATTTCTTAAGACCATGCTTAAGTTACAAATCACTGTGTTTTCAGAAGGCAGGGAACTTAATGCCTAAGTTCCACAAAGTAGGTATAGTTCTGAGAGCATATGTACATCATGCCCGTGAAATGAGTGTTGTTTAAAATTGTTAGGGTTCCCAAGTAGGATCCATATCATTTAAAGGGAGAATCCATATCATTTAAAAGGAGATGTTGACAGTGCCTCCAACTTTACCTCTTGGCCAACTGGTAAACCTTGAAATTCCCAGCTAAGTTTAAATAATTGAGGTTAGTCTTTCTTTTTAGTCTTTCTTTTCTATTGCTTCATGCCACCAGCTGGGGGGCATTTTTCTCAGAAAAAATGACTTGATGATAGTTAGCAGAGTAGGGGTGGAGAAGACATCTGGAGGTGTTAACAGATATTATCTTTATGCGAGGTGCCGGAGCTGGGGCCATCTCCTGCCTTTTCTGATTGACTCCTCAGTAAGGGTAGGTTACCTAGTGCTCATATCACAGTCAGAGCCATCAAGCAGATGATGACAGATCAAGCAGTCAGTTAAATCAAAGGCCCTTGCAATGGTTTGGGAGAATCTCAGCAGGGGTTTTCCTTCATGAGGAAGTCTCCAGAGGTGATTCTGAAAAGCAAAGATCATTCAGATCTCTCTCTCTCTCTCCCCTTTCTCTCTCCCTTGGGACCTGAGATGCTCCCATCCCAGGTGCTACTGTTGTCTGCCCTCCATTGCCTCAATATCACTCTATCTGCTTTCAGTATTGATATTTTCACCTTTTCTTCAATCATCCCCTAATCACACCCAGACCTTTTATTCAGAAAAAAAAAAAAAAGATGCAAGAGTGGGGTGCCTGGGTGGCTCAGTCAGTTAAGCATCCAACTCTTAATTTCAGCTCAGGTCTTGATCTCATGGTCGTGAGTTCAAGCCCAGAGTTGGGCTCCACACTGGGCATGGAGCCTACATTTAAAAAAAAGTTTCAAGGGGGGGCGCCTGGGTGGCACAGCGGTTAAGCGTCTGCCTTTGGCTCAGGGCGTGATCCCGGGGTTATGGGATTGAGCCCCATGTCAGGCTCCTCTGCTAGGAGCCTGCTTCTTCCTCTCCCACTCCCCCTGCTTGTGTTCCCTCTCTCACTGGCTGTCTCTATCTCTGTCAAATAAATAAAATAAAATCTTAAAAAAAAAAAAAAGTTTCAAGGGGCACCTGGGTGGTTCAGTTGGTTGAGCCTCTGCCTTCGGCTCAGGTCATGATCCCAGGGTCCCAGGATTGAGGCCCACATTGGGCTCCCTGCTCCACAGGGAGCCGGCTTCTCCCTTTGCCCCTCCCCTTGCTTGTGCTTGCTCTCTCTCTCTCTTTCTCAAATAAATAAATAAATAAAATCTTTTAAAAGAAGTTTCAAGAGTAACTTGGACACTTTAATAAAGGCTCTACAGACCCATTATAGCCCTTACATTGGCCTCTGTGGGTCAATATACAGGAATTTGGTGATGATTACTCAACCAAGTGGCAACTATCTTTATGATCTGGGACTGTGCTGATCCAACCAGAGAATCCAGGTGGCTGAACCAGAATTAAGCCTGAATCTCCCAGGCCCCCTTTTGATTGGGCTGTACCAATCATGTTTGGCCTGGAGTTGCTATTAGGGAAAAGAAAGACATACCATGCCCAAGAATGGTCAGGGAGGAATCTCAGATTTTCTAAATAAATCCATATCGCCTCCCATTCCTTTTGTCCTTATCATTACCTAGATAAGGAGGAAACGATCCCTTTCTGAGGACAGCTGTATTCAGCGGCCAAACCGCCTTACTCGTGTGTGTGGACTAGCAGAAGGTGAAGGAGGCAGAGTCAGAAATTTTTTGAGTCAGTGCCAGATGTCTGTGGATGTTAGGGAGCATGGAAGGTCCATACAATACCTATACTCACAGCAGCTAAGGCAAGGGTAGATGGCAGAGGAAGGGCTCAGGTGGACACAAAAGGGAAGAGCCTCTCCAGGCCAATAAGGTTTTACAGTTATTTTTACTTTCAAACAGTGTGGGCTCTGCTCATGGCTCAACCAAATGAGCTTGCAATGCTTTCTTGGCTGGTTCAACAATTTACCTTGGGTGGAGATCCTCATGGCTGATATCATCTATTTCAGCCTTGGGAACCCTTTGACTCAGTAGCCACACCACGTTATTTTCTGGCTGGTGTTACTGGGTTTGCATCCTTTAGCTGACTTGGGCTTGGCTCACACACCAGCAACTCTTTTTTTTAAGGAGTCTACCTCAGTCTGGAGCACTTGCTACACCATTATCAAAATAACATCTCTTAAGACTTCATCTAGTTCCAGTGTAAGATTTCCAGGGCTGAGAATTTAAGTAGAGTTCTTTGGGTCAGTTTCTCATTCTCCAATGGGTCACCTGCAACAGCATTGTCAATCCAATCCCAGGCAGTAAGGGTTCAAATATTTGTTAAACTTCATCTATGGTTTGCCATGAAAGTTTGTCTCAGGGAAATCTCCCCAAAGAGCCATGATAGCTATGACTGCAGAAACTCCTGAGACATTTTGCTCTTTTCTGAATGGATCTGAGGGTTGGATGATGGACCATAAGAGTGACTAAGATATAAAATGATCCAGCTATTGCCATCCTTAAAAAAATTTTAAAAATAAATTTAAAAAAAAGGCCAAAAATTCTCGCCCATCCAGGACGAGTGTTTAGTACTAGTTGTTTTACTGGGGCTGACCTGAAGCTGCCTGCCAGATTGGTCTGCTCCCTGCACAGAGATAGTTAGCAAATCTCCAAGCACTGTTCCGTACAGTTGACTTTGAACCTACTTCCTGGTACTTAGTCTGCAATCCTTCAATCTCTCCTGAAAATTGGCAAAAACATGAAGAATCATTTAATGCCTCATTGGTCATAAAACTTGGTCAGTGTGTTCACTACCAATTCCCAGGGACTTCCCTCAAAATCTGTTGATTAGCCTACGAGGTGCTCATAATCTTTCCTCTTAAATTTCTTTTTTCTTTTTTTTAGAGAAAGAGAGGTGGGGGAGGGGCAGAGGGAGAGAGAGAATCTTAAGCAGGTTCCCTGCCCAGCGCGGGTCCTGACATGGGCTCCATCTCACAACCCTGAGATCATGACCTGAGCCAAAGTCAAGAGTCAGATATTTAACTGACTGAGCCACCCAGGCACCCCAACACAAAATAGACCATAAAACAAAGACTGTAATAAGTGACAAATAGAGGCAGCATATAATGATAAAGGGGTCAATCCAACCAGTCCAATCCAACTTTGGTAAACAGGTATTCCTGGAAAATAAAGGGAGTGTATAATAGATAAAGTGTGGCCTGCCCCACACTCACTCTTCCACAGGTGCAGATGGAGGAGCCCTTCTGGTGAGGTCCATGCCTAGGAATTCCAGGCAGGGAGCAGCTGTGAGCAGAAGAGGAAGAGCATGGCACTGACGAACAGCTCTTGGTAGACGACTCAGGTGGAATACAGACAGAACCTTTCCATATACTTAAAGAGGAAAGTAAACTTTTAAGGGAGGGAAGATGATATTTGGGACACAAGTGGATTAGGATCTAGACACTTCACTCCACCCCAAAGTGGAGAAGTGAGTTGCAATGGATTTGTCAAGGTCAAGGCCACAGTTTCTAGGGTCGGGCCTTGGGTGAGGATATAAGAACATTGAAGAAATTGTCTTAAATAAAATTAATGAAACTGAATAAAGGAAACCTCCTAAAATGGACCAAAGGCCACAAGGAGTGCTCACACCCCGTCACTCAGGGTCAACTGCAGACCCCAAGAGGAAGTGATTTACTTACATCCCCAACAAGAAAAAGCCTACCTTACTACTCCAGCAGGAGGAAGGAAGAGTTTCTTCTTGCCTGTCAGTAAGCTCAGCTGATAAGAAAATGCCACAACTCGGCCAAGGAGAGCCCATCACCGCCCTGAACTCTTGCTGTCCTTCAGTGGCCTGTCATCACGACCAGCACTATTGGGTAGAGACTGGGAATGCGGCCAACTAACCTAAACTGCACAGGAGAGTCCCCAGCAGCAAAGGGTTAGCAGGCCCCAGATTCCCCAGTGCCAGGTCTGGGAAGCCCTAAAGCGTCTCCTGTATTAACAGCACAGACATAACGGCTCTTGCTTGGCTGGCCGGCTTTAAAACGTTTTGCTTCCTAACAAATGTAGAAAGTGCAGAGGGCTTTCCTTTATTTCCTTTTCTGAGGTTAAAATGAGACTTTATCAACATCTTACCTTGCACTTTAACTTTTAGCACATCTTAAGTCCAGGTCAACAGAGGATTTTCAGATACTTTTTTCAGGACCAACACTAACACCACCATGTAACCAGCACTTCGGTGACATTGCTCAAGGGCTATCATCACAGTGAAGGTTAACGCAGGGCAGAAACAGTTACTAAAATCATGCCTAGAGCCTTAGTAGAGCTAGAGACAGCAGGAGGCAGGGGTGAGTGAGGGAGGGGTGAGGAATGTGGGCTCTGAGGGAATGGCCTGGCCCTGTCCCAGCTCTAGCACTTACCAGTAATTGGCCTTTGGCAGTTAGTTGCCTTTCTGTGCTTCAGTTTTCTCAGTGGGGGATGAAGATTATAGGAGAGTCCTAACTCTTAGAGCTGGTGTGAGAATTGACTACTGACACACCTAAAAGATTAGAAGGCACAATAAGCCTGCCAAGGTGGTGGGCATTTCCACCTCTGTGGTGCTGCCACGTGACTATAGCACGGAGACAGTTTATGTTTTCTTTGACTGACCAGCTTTTATGTTTTGAGATTTTATATATTTATTTGAGAGAGAGAGAGCAAGAGCAGAGGGAGAGGGAGAAGCAGACTCGCCGCTGAGAGCAGAGCCCCAGGAGGGGACTCGATTCCCTGGGCGTCGTGACCTGAGCCCAAGGCAGCTGCTTGACTGACTGAGCCACCCAGGCACCACTGACTGATCAGCTTCAAAATTTTGTGGTTCCTAACAAATGCTGAAGTGCTGGAGAGATTCCCCTTTTTTCCATCTTTGAGGTTAAAGTGAGACTTTATTGCTATTTCTTACATTGTGTTTCAAATTTATACAAAGAGATTGAGTGTGGCCGCACTGTGACTCTTCAGTGAACCATTAATAGTTGTAACAGCAGAAGGGTGAGTCTTCACAGTATCTGGGACGAGAAGCATTATTCGGTAGCTGTTGTTTTTCTCAGTTCCATGATGCGCCACTAGAGAGTTCCAGAAGACCGCTTTTAAAAGCTTAAGCTGGCTGCTTTGGGTTTTGGTTGCATTGTACCATGAATAGTCACAAGATGGTGCCAAAAGATCCCTTTTGAAAACCCGAGTGGTCCGTTCCTCCTTTGGTTGGTGAAATTAGACCAAAAATAGTACACAGTTTAATTGGAACAAAAAAATACAACGCATGGGGTCAAACACATTTCATTTCAACATACACCAAATCTTTTCTTTCTCCATTCTAGAGCCTTGTCATAGAAGAACTCAGAGAACAATCTTGTTTCTATTAATCTATTAAAGTTTTAATGACAAAATTTTTTAAAAATTTCACGTCAATGGTGGTGATTTAGCAGCCCCATTGTATAGGGAAAAAATGGGGCTCCTGGGGGCTGCTGTAAAGAGCCACAGTTCCCTGCTTTGACAGGTTATTGCGAAGGCAGAGTTGGCTTGGTGACTCCTGATTTCCACCTGAGCAAATGAGAGACAGCACTGGGAGCACAGAAGCAGGGCTTTCTGGAGCACTGGGATTTGTTAAAGGAAAGCTCGAAGTAGGATTTTAGATAAAAAAAAAAAAATTAATGGCACGCACGGTCTTCTGCCCAGTCCCTGTCTCCCCCCCCCCCCCCCCCCCCCCCCCCCGGGAGGGCCATCCCGAGGAGCCTCTTGCACCTGCTTCGCACACTCCCTCTCCCCCCCACTGCGCTGGTTGCGCCCAGGAGGTGGAAGGACCCAACGCAGGACACACGTGCCAAACGGCGCCTGCGCATAACTTTTGAGAGCATGAGGTAACAACCCCAAAGAAAAGGAATTGAGGTCTTTCAGATGTCCCAATAGGACTATTCAAATAGTGATAATTCCTTAGAAATTATTAGTTCACTTTCTCTCTTTCAAACTTACCTAAAGCACAGGCTTAAGAACAATAATGAAGTAAGAAAGTGCCCTGAAGTCTGGAGCCAGAGTCCCAATTTTGTCATGCTGAGGTGGCAAGAGTAGAAGAGGGAGGAGGGAAGAGGAAGGCAAGAGGGAAGAGAAGATGATGGTCCAATGAGTGCTCTATGCCGGCACAGTGTGAGCACCCACCCAAAGCAAACTCATTTAGTAATCCAAAGAATTCCACTGGTTTGGTGCTTTTGCCTTCATTTGACAGATAAGCAAACTGAGAATTGGAGAAGTTACTCTTTTCAAGGTCACACACCAGGAAGGGGTGGAACCAGAAGTCAAACTGGATAACTCAGAGATGCCAACTATGTGGAATTTTAATAAAAGCCTACTACTAACCACCCATAACTTTTAGTATTTACTGTGTGGTGGTGATTGTCCAAGGAACATAAAGAAAACAGGTTATTTTCTCTCCATTGCTTTGACTGAAGGGGCAATGACCACAGAGGATACCCACATGACTTGGACTCTGCCCAGTGGAGGGACTCCCATTCTCTCTCAGGAGGTCTCAGCTTGCTGGGCGGTCCCCAGTTTAGAGTAGAAGTGCCTCCACGCTCTTGGCCACAGACTACCTGATAAAAACTTGGCTTCCTCCAAGCTGGTAGTTTCCCTTCTACTGTTTATTGATGCGCTATAAAAAAGAAAGTGCTTGTAAACAACTTGAGTGCATGAACAATCTAATTAAAATAATTAAAGTAATAGCTTGTGAAAAAAGCAGTAAAACTAATTATTATAGATTGGCCATGTGGGAAGATGAAAATTGCTGACATTCTTCAGGTCTAAGCTGCTCCATTTGACACAGAAAAACAGAATTTACCAGATCCCTTCTGAGAATAACAGGTAACAGAAAAACACTGTTTACCAGGTCCCTGCCCCCAACCCATATTCAAACTCTCCTGTTCTCATCTCAACCTATAACTTCCTTCTTGACAGTAGCCGCATGCAAGGGCCCCTCCAATGATTCTCACTCCAAATTGTTCCTTCGAGGCAAGCATCTGACTTCCCTCTTTTCAATGGAAAGAACCGTGACAGTCTTGACCCTGAGAAGCTCCGCACTGAAGGAAGCTCTAGACCTCTAGTAAAGTGATCCATCCGAGGCATGACTCCTTTTGCGAGCGAGCGTTTCCACTTGATGGCTAGCCAGCCTTTGTTTGTCACCTTTCAGTGACGAGAAAGGACAGCTGTGGCTGCTCTGACAGTCAAATATCTTTTGTTTTTGTTTAAGCTATACTCTGTCCCTTTAACAGCCTACTATTCCTCATTCTATCTCTTGGGGCCTTAGAGAATCAGAAAAAATGCCTCTCCCAAATATTTGAAGGCTGAACCGTGTCAGCTCATGCCTTCCCGGTATCCAGGTCTCCCACCAAACCTGCTAGGTGTTCCACCCCCGGGAGTGGGGCCCAGTTGAAGGGTCCCCCAGTTTACCAAGGAGGGTGTCTACCTGAAACGGCCAAATGCAGCCCTCAGCAGGGAGGATCAGAGTCTGTGGGGAGGAGCAACATCTGGTCCAAAGTGGAACAGGGGACAGGAGAAGGACAGCAAACGATAAATCCGTCAGCTCAGAGGGTCAGGAGGAGAAGAGAAACAGTAAGAAGAATTGGTCTGGAAAGGCAGTTCAGAACAAAGACCATTACTAGCAAATTTTTACAGGAGCTCTCTTTTTATGCAGTGATTCGTATGTGTCCAGTGGCCTTGCAGGGCCAGATACCCTCAGTTAAACCCTGGTAATTCTTCAATTATTTATTATACAACAGGCTATCGAAACTGCCTTTACAACACATTCTAGAATCTTGTTGAACATCTCATCAAATAACTGATCATTAGTTGGTAGAATCACCTGACAGTTTGGGGTAATGAGGTGTCTGAGAGGTGTTGAAAATGTACACCAGAGCATGGAGCAGACCTTCTTTGCTCAGGAAAAGTCTCTCTCTCTCTCTCTCTCTCTCTCTCTTTTTTTTTTCCTAAGATTTTATTTATTTACTCGAGACACAGAGAGAGAGAGCACAGAGAGGGAGAAGCAGACCCCCGCTGAGCAAGGAACCCAATTTCGGGCTCGATCCCAGAACCCTGAGATCATGATCTGAGCCAAAGTCAGATGCTCAACCGACTGAGCCACCCAGGCTCCCCGGGAAAAGTCTCTTTACTGGACACTCTTCATTAGGTAAACATAGCTTGATAAAGTGCATGGGAAGCACTTAGCATAGCCAGTAATGTCAGCTCTCATCACCTCCCCACTTAGACGGAGTAAGTCTCCAGGTTTTTGGGTAATGGGAGCTAAGTGAGGCAGATGTGGCCATAAGGCAGAGAGAGATACAGACCATCGTGCAGAATCAAACAATTATGTTAAAAGTCATGTAAAAGTGACAATACCGTGTTCCTACTGTGAGTGAACAAAGCAGGTCATCCTGGTTTCATTTGAAATACCACAACGGCATTGTTCAATACCTAGTTCATAGCTGTTTCCTTCTTCCGAGTTTCTTAATGGTCACTAACTGTAGTCTGGTGACATCACTCTCAAGTTCATTGAGTATCTAACATAATTCATCCAGATCAGGAAATTTGCCTCACTTCGAGCAGCAGATTTCATTTCTTTGGCTAGCCTCTCCACTTCCTCTTTGCTGAGCCTGTGGGAGGGGCTACAGGTGAGTGCTCTGGGAGAGCTCTCTTACCCCCCTCCGCTTCCCTTGGGTTGCAGGTCTCCCTTCAGAGCACATTATGAACTTCTTGCTCTGTACCTGCTCACACACAGCAAGATGCCTGGATATCCTGGAAAGTTCTGTAGCTGCAAGCTTAACTTATCCTTTAAGATTAAAATGAAATGGAAAACCCAGCTTCTTTCTTCAAATTTCTAGATTATTCTTTTCCTAGTCACTTCTGGGCTCAGCTCCCTGCTTCTGTTAATTCTCAATCCCCCCATGACCCCTCACCTCTTGCACACACAGCCCCTTTTCCACACCATGTCACCCCACCATGGAAACTGCTCCCATTCCTGCACCCCCACACCCTACTCTCTGGAAAAACATCCCACTGTGTCAGTTCATTTCCTCTGAGATTCAGTCACCAGGACAGAATTAGAAACACAAGAGGTTTCTTCAGAAAATGCTTGTGATCATGGTATCTCCCCTGCCAGGTAAGTATGCTTGTGAAAGATAAAGGGGAAGAAAGATTGAGAGCGAGAAAGAGAGAGTGCGCATGTGCACAGGAGTGTGTAGGGGGAACCTTAGATCGTGATGCAGGTCCGACACCTGTGGAGGGAGAAACGGAAGGAAGAAGATTCATAGGAGGAGCCTCAGAGCATACAGCACAGCTCTGGGCAAGTCCTGAGCAAGCAAATGGGAAATCTAGAGCAAAGATCGCCCCCTGGAGGAGTCCTGCATTGGGCGGAAATGGCCCAGCTAGAGCTCTCCCCTGAGTTCAGTCACTGGCTGGAGCAGCTCAGGCAGATGGTGACCCCGGTGTGAACACTGTGGTGGGTCCCAAAGGTGTATCAGCTGGAGGTCCTTGCAGCAGCTTCTCCTAGAGAGACATCTGAGTGGCACTCCACAGCTGACTTGGGGCACCGTATAGCAGACTTTTATTGAGGTTCTAAAATATAGGGGAGAATGATGGGACTTACGTGAAATTACAGCACAGCCCAGCCATAGTGGGAAGGAAATATTGGCTTCCACTGTGTTTAAAACTCACTAGGCTGTTCTTAACCACTTCTTGGCTCTCTTTGTGGTGGTCCCTGACATCACCCCCTCACCTCACTTCCCTTGAATCCTCTTTTTCTTCCTCTTTTCTCTTCCCTCTGGCTTTCAGCCTTCAATTTTTGATACTTTTTTCATACAAGGCAATTTTTTCTTGGGGATTTCATCTTTCACATGTAAGGTCTTTTGTGAAATCAAGGATTGTCCTCTCTCTGAACAATTCTACTTTCATCTTTACAATTAACGTTTTTAGGCCCAGTACATAATTTTTCTGTACCATTTCTACAGAGTTTTAGAATCTTAACTATAAGTATTAATTGATAACTGAGTACATTTGCATTTTTGCCAGAGAATTAACAGATATGTCTTCTAAGATTGTTAACATATCTGTCAATCACTTTATGAGTGATTTCAACTCAATATAATTCAACAATATTTATGGAGTGGGGCGCCTGGGTGGCACAGCAGTTAAGCGTCTGCCTTTGGCTCAGGGCGTGATCCCCACATTCTGGGATCGAGCCCCGCATCAGGCTCCTCCACTGGGAGCCTGCTTCTTCCTCTCCCACTCCCCCTGCCTGTGTTCCTCTGTCGCTAGCTGTCTCTCTCTCTCTGTCAAATAAAATCTTAAAAAAAAAAAAAACCCACAATATTTATGGAGTTCCATTCAGTCCTAGAAACGCTATTAAGTCATTTTGGGAAATTGCAAAGGGGGGGTGCCTTTGGCTCAGGTCATGATCCCAGGGTCCTGGGATTGAGTCCCTCGTTGGTCTTCTAGCTCAGTGGGGGGCTGCTTCTCCCTCTACACTGCCCCCCCCGGATGATCTCTCACTCACTCTCTCTCTCCAATAAATAAATAAAATCTTTTTTAAAAAATTGTAAAAAGAAATAAAATTAGTTTCTGCCCCTAAGAAATAAAGCTAGCTTCTAGTTTCTTGAGAGAAAAGTAAGCATATGTAAAAGAATCCAATCTACATCCCCATACCAACTCGGTGGCCGCACAGATGTCTAGGTGAGGAGGCTGAAAATGGCTAGGATTCTCATTCAGGTGGAGTGATTAAGACGTCATTTATCCAGAGAAAGGACAGGACAAAATGCAGATGTGAATGGAATGGAGAAATAGATGATTTTAGAGATAGATGATGTTTTAGGGGCACTCAAATATTTTTTGAGTGGATGAATAAATGAAATGAAAAGGCAATGACATGAGATTTTCAAAGGCAACTGGAAATTCCAACCATAAGAAGGTGGTGAAAGAATGACCTGCAGAGAAATGGTTAAGTCGTGGGTTTGATGAGGTTGCCCAGAGAAGTACAGCATAAAGGACGGGACACAGGGAGTCTAGAATCTTCAGAGATGCCTACAGGAACAGAATGAGTAAAGAAAAGGCCACGAAGGAACAATTAGAACAGAGAGGAACAACCTGTCAATGAAGGCAAACTCAGAATCGCAAGAAGCTAGAATAGAATAGGAAGAGAAAACTGGTTAGATTCGTCTTTGGTGAGCCTCAGATCAGCCGTTTCAACAGTGAGGGGACAACATGCAGAGAGGAGTGTAACTCTTGCAGGAAGGAGAGAAGTCAGGCATTGGGACACCGAACATTGGAGGAAGAGACACAAAGCCAGAGAAAAGCTGAACGTGAGGGGAAGGAGTCCATGGAGGAGTTACTGTGGATGGGAGAGCGGGAAACACCATCCTGCCAGAGTCTTGAGGCAACCATTGAATCACTGGTTCAAGGGAGAGGCTAGCTTTGGGATGGAGTGGGAACACTCTGTCCGCCACAGCAAGAGGAGAGATCATCAGAGAAGCAATGGACCAGTTTTGAGTGGAAAAAAGGGAAATTGAGGGGGAAGTGGGCCTTTCCACCATGTCTTAGAGAGTGCCAGGTGGGGCTGTGGTCTTTGGAGAGCATAAAAGTTTTGAAAAGGCCGTAGAAGTCAGCCAGAGATGACCTTGAGGAAGGGAAGGTGTGTATTCTCATCCTTAACGCTGACTACAATTCATTCACAGCCACGGCTATTGTCAGAGTTCTTATTTTTCACAGGTTCTCTCACATAGCTCTTAGAATAATCCTTAAGCTAGGTTCAGTTAAAATCCCATTTGTAAACGGAAAAAACGAAAACATGGAGAGGTTTAAAAAAAATGTTCACAGTGATGGAGCTGGACTCCCAAACATGTTTGGCTCAGAGCCCATGCCCTTAAAGCCCAGGCCTTAAACTGCCTTTTTTCTAGAATACCTTACCTTTCCCATCTTGCCTTACCAAACATAGGCTCTCATCAAGCCCCACCTGAGAGTCCTCAGTCTGATTTCCCACCCTGGGCCCTGCGCCCTCTCAGGGGCTCCTCCTGCGTCCGAAGTACCCACCCTATCTCTCCGTCCCTGGCTGCCAAGCAAGGAAAGCACATATGCTCTGCTATTGCTCCATGTCCAAGCTCGAGGGAACCTTTGTGTCTACACGGACGGCGGCTCCTTGAGAGCGTTCCAGTCTCAAAGCAGGGAGGACCTGTTTCATCGGCTCTTCCTGCATCCTAAGCAGTGTGCACTCTGTGATGTTAGTTAACACATAAGATTTGCAGAACACGAACATGATCTCAACAAATGCTTGTTTACCAGCCTCATCAATAAATGTAAATGGCCAAAACCTCTGCAAGGATTTTAATCAAAAGGTAACTTTTCCTGAAATTAGATTGTTTTATTTTCTGAACTTAAACCTAGCTAGGCGTTTGGTAATTTCAGCCCCAAGGCTTTATCTACCTTTAATTGTTCAGTTGCTCCTGAGTTAAAAGGGAAAGGCTAGCAATTTCCTGCTTCTTTACCAGTCTGTTTCTAGAACTGTGCGAGATTGACTTGACTCTGGTTTCCCTGAGTGTCTCTGTCTTTCCAAGGAGCCCTCCAAAGCCCGCACTGAGGCCGCGTTCACCTCTGCACTGTTCCTCCTGGCTCAGGAGCGGTGTCTTCTTGAGTCAGCTTAGTTTACTGGAGGGAAATTCCTAATTGCCCTTAATTCATCACTCTTCTGTCCCTGGTCCTATTTCCGATACGTTTTGTTGGCTTCATGAAGACAAGAGCAACACACTAAACTAAAATAAATTAAAATAAAAACTAGTTATGCTTCAAGCTCCTGAACGTTCTCCCTCACCCACGGTCACTTTTAAGGTATTTAAAGAATCTTCCATTGTGCGGCTTTTTCTAAAGCCATTCTTCCATCACTGTGTATTTCAGATTCTCTCAGTTCACTTTTATACCCTCTAAGTATTATTTCAGGCCCCCCACCCCCCCCTTTAAAAAAAATCTTCTTTATNAAATAAAATAAAATAAAATAAAATAAAAACTAGTTCAATGCTTCAAGCTCCTGAACGTTCTCCCTCACCCACGGTCACTTTTAAGGTATTTAAAGAATCTTCCATTGTGCGGCTTTTTCTAAAGCCATTCTTCCATCACTGTGTATTTCAGATTCTCTCAGTTCACTTTTATACCCTCTAAGTATTATTTCAGGCCCCCACCCCCCCTTTAAAAAAAAATCTTCTTTATAAGTATGTGGGTTTTATCAATCCAGAGCCTTCTGTTTTTCCCCTGGTCCCTTTGAGTCACTCTCAGGTGATGCTTCCTCATCTAGTTAATTCATTTCCTGGACACAGAGGATTTTAAAGAATCCTTACTTTGCCTCCTTATCCACTTTGCCCCTTCAATCAACCCTTTGTAATAGTATCTGGTTCTTCTAATCCTGTTGAGTGTCCTGGTCTACTTTCTAATCAACTCTCCCTTCTCTTCAATGACTAGTGGCTACAGCCCATCCTTCTCCTTGCCTTTTGCCCATGATATTAACCTCTCGGCTGATCATAATCACACTTCCCTGTAGCATTCTGCCAATTGATTTTTACGAGAGAGTCAAAAATAATTTTATTTTGGGCTCACGGTAAACCTTTTTCACTTGTGCCAATAATCACGTAGGCTAAACACATTGTTTTAAAATTTGAGAAGCACATTCTTCTTGTCACAAAGCAACCGTACTTTTTCCCATGACCTCCCACTGATTATAAAACATTTCATCTCCTTAGGTAATTTTGATAGTCATAGAAATTACTTTTAAACACTTCTACGTGTTCTCTAAGAAAAAAGAATCNTCACGGTAAACCTTTTTCACTTGTGCCAATAATCACGTAGGCTAAACACATTGTTTTAAAAGAGAAGCACATTCTTCTTGTCACAAAGCAACCGTACTTTTTCCCATGACCTCCCACTGATTATAAAACATTTCATCTCCTTAGGTAATTTTGATAGTCATAGCAATTACTTTTAAACACTTCTACGTGTTCTCTAAGAAAGAAGAATCTCATTTTCGCAAATATTTTCTTCTTGGTCTTAAACCATCTACCCTCGCTAAAAGCCACGCTCTATGTGTTTCTTAGGTTTCTGATGGAAAGATTTTCCTTACCGAGCCAAGCTTAGACTTTTGCCTTTTTTTAGGGGTGAAGGACAGGTTTTTCTAAACTAATTATGAAGCCATTCTCATCTGGAATTCATAACATTCACGTAACAGTCTCCAAGAGCTTCATGAATAAAGATAGTTGCCTTGTAGTGTGACATTCCGAGGTATAAAGGGGTTAAATTATGAGCCCTGGCAACCAAACAATAGGGCCCTGACAGAACCAAAGAGAGCAGTCTTCCTAAATCATTTCTCCTGACTCCTCTCAAGCTCCCACCCCCTCGCATCCCACCTCCCAGCCCTTCTCCTTTGTTGCTGGCTCGTTTCCTCTGATTGTAATTCATTCTGTATTCCTTCCTGCTCCTCTGTGTTGGCTAATTGTTCTTTTCCCACACTACAGGGTTTTAATTTCCTCTAGCTATAGCCTTATCCCCTGTCTACACTTCCTCTCCCTTTCTGACCTATCTCCAGCTCACCGCTGACCCGCCAGACCCTGGCACAACTGCTTAATTTCCACCGTACCTTAGTTTGCCCATCACTGAAATGGGAGTGGTAACTCTCTCTTTCTTCCCAAAATAGCTGCATCAAAACCCAGGCTTTCTAGGACAGTCTTACCAGTAACAAACTATGGACATACTGAGTTCCGGGATTATTTTAATGAACATTCCATTTGGTTTCTCTAGCAAAGCTGGAAGCTGCAAGGATATGTCATCCTTTGGGCTCTGTTTGCCCCTACTTTTAACTTTGCGAGGGAGTCTGGCCATACAAATTCTAGTTTTCTCTGTGTGGCACATTCACTGACAAGAGCAATTTTTTCTGTGCTCTAAAAATTTGGGTGACATCTTGAGCAAACATACTCTCTTTTTTCTGAAAGAGGGCATGGTGGTGTCCTAGGAACTCCATCATAATGCACACACACGGTAACCAAGTTTCTTCACAGAGAGTTAAGAGGGAAATCCTCATTTTTAAAAATTGCTGCCATTATTCCATTAGAGAAGGGGGGTATCCAATGTTTAACGTAGACACATTGGTCCCAGGGTGTAAAGAGGGGGGAGATAGCCCCCAAGCATGTAATTGTTGTTTTGTTTGGTTTTATTTTGCTCTCACAGACTCCATCCTTTTTCCTTTTAGTGTCTGGGGGGATGGGGAAGCCAACTGTCCCCTGACTGAAGAGGAGGAGTGGAGGCCTTTGTCTTAAGACCACGGTTCTGATTACACCTGACAGGGCTGAAACTCGATTCCCACAGAGCTTACTCACACCTTATCTTCTCCGCTCGTGATGATTACGGCAGGAATGCGGCCCGCCGTGGTCACATTGATTCAGTCTGTATACTGCGGAGTATGATAACAAAAATAAAAGTTAATTTTTTTTGTCTTGAGATTAGCTCCAGGGGAGTTCTCCCTTCCATCTATTTTTATGTTGGTCATTGAGGCTAAATCTTAACGTTCCTGGCTGAGATTCTCAGAGTTCGGGAATAATCACATTTAATAAAAAGTCTGCCTAAGAAAAAGACTCACATAACCTGAGCCGTGGCAATGATTTTGTGGTATTTGGATTCGTGTCTCTAAAAATATTTGGACGCCAGATGGTGGATTGTTAGGCGCATTCAGCCCAAACCAAAAGTTTAAAAAAATTCACACACACACGCACAACACAGGCAGGAGGGAAAAATCATCATTCGTTTTTTTTCCAGTCATGTTGCATGAGTAATGGTAAAAGCAACAGCTAAAACAATAAAATTACTGTGTTGAATTCTTAATGTGTTGTCAGGAATAAAGACTTCAAGTAGCGCTGAAAATATGTTCTCCCTCTGAATAACGCATACCTCGAGTACAACTCACTTTGACAGCTTACCAAGAGTACATATTTTCTGAAAAACAGAATCATCCTGCTGGTGGAGGAAGCTCGAGGGGGTGACCTATCTGCTATACAGGACCAGATTGAGAGGGGGGGCCAAATCAACACAGAGCCTACAGCCTGGGGCCCCGGTCATGAATCCAAAATGACTTTTTCTCCGCAGGTTGATTTTGTTTTTAACAGTCAGTTCTCAACTATCTGCACTAATGGGTGGGGATGCATAGGATAAATAAACCAAAACAGGATAACAGAAAACTGAATTTATATTTAACTGTGGAATGTATGTTTGTGGGAGGGTTGTTATTTATGTCACACGGTGGTCACGCTCTGGGGCTTTGGCTGTCTGGGTGTTGTGTTGGAGCAAACATGAACTGTCTTCTGAAGGAAATCTGGCCCCGGCCCATGGGTATACCTTAGTCTGCCTCTTTACAGAGGTAGTCTATGCAGATACCCGACCCGGTTAGGAACCTTCGTTATTCACACAGGGATGCCAAGCTCTTTGATGTACACCTCCATCTAATCAGAGATACAGAGTTTCCACACGTTAGGTCCCTGCCACACAATTTATCCTTGACTTCTCTGCTGCTTGATTCCTATCAAAGCTTGACTGCAGAAAATAACATCTATAGAAGGATGTAGTCTATCGTTTCTTTCAGATATTTCAAATTTTATCCCTGGATCAAATCAGATAATTAAAGAACTTCGTATTTGAACTAGATCATTTTGTTCCCATGGTATCAAGAGAACTGTGTTCTTAAGGACTTTGCTTTGCTGTGAGGCCCTGAGTTAAGTCTCCTTGAGTGACACTGCAGGAAACAACTCCTGGAAACTCACTTGCTTTATGTATTATTCATGACATCAGTGTCCCTTCCAAAGATGCACAGGAGAACCTTCCTTTGGGTGCCCAGTCTCCTGAGCCTCTGGTATGTATGTTACAAAACATTGTGAAGTTTATGACTGGTCTGGTTCCTTTGCTACTCAGAGCCAAATCTGTTGTCCCTCTGTAGTAACTACTTGAATCCCTGTGTCTGGAATTTCTCTGTAGTGGGTTTATTTCTTGCTTCAGTTTGCTTTCTTTTTCTTTTTCCTTCTGATTCATCTCATTTGTTTCAGTTTCATTGCATGATTTTTATAAGTCACCTTAGATGCATTTTGAAATGAGTTAGGGATTATATGGATACATTTATCATTCTTATGGCATTTCCTGAGCAAACATCAATAAGAAAATACCTCCCCAGAGATACCTCCCAAAGTAGGATGATCATGGGGGAAAATTTAAAAATGTTTTCATTACCCACATAATTGAGAATTTGAGGTACGACAGACATATATAATTAATTTCACAGAGACACAGAGGAAACTGAAGGACATGTAGATTTCAGACTGGAAGTGGAAGAAGCAAAAACTCTCTGTTGGGTATAACTCTCCTGCTGAGCAAACCAGGACTCACAGGAAGGGAAGAATGTATCAACTGATCCTTCAATAGGAGGGAAATGGCCCGGAAAGGGCCTGTCTGGGCCAAGGGCTGAAACCAAAGACAACTTCATCTGGAGGGAAGGGTTACTCTGCTGAAAGAGTGAAGCAGGGCAGGAAGTCATTCCTCAAACATAATTTAATGCTTCACACTTCCTTTGAAATCTTGTTTATTTGTTTATAGTTATGCTTCAATTTAAGCAAATCATAACTTGATCCCTACATCTATCCTTGATAATGACGTTTATTTATGAAGATAAAGTCTATCAAATACATGTAACTATGTGCCTGGAATTGAGGATAAACCAAGTCAGAAGTCCTGTTCTCGACAAGCTCACCCTTTTTTAGCTCTATTTGTCTATTCATTTATTCAAATGCCTATTTGAATATTAAATAGGCATTTGATATTAAATCATGTATTTATTTCTTTATCGAGAATCTCATTTAGTTTTTGAGTATCTGAAGGGAGGGTTATAATGGTGGGAGGGCACCTAAGCTATAATGAGCTGGGGGATAAAGAGAGCTACCTGATGAGGTGGTATTTGTATTGAGACCTGAAAGCAAAGAGCTGGTCCAGGGGCCAGGGATGGGAAGGGCAAAAACTGAGCTGATGGAACAGCATGGGCAGAGTCCTGAGGTGGGAATGAGATCCCGCCTGGGGGGGGAGGTTCATGGAGAGCAGTGAAGGAGGGCCAGTGTGCAAGATATGAAGTGACAAGGTACCTGTAAGGTCAAGCTGGAGAAAAGCATTAACTTCTTCTACCAGCTGCCCTCATGGCCTACACCTTTCAGCTGCCTTAAGTCTTTGCTCAGCCACCCTCTCAATTAGGCCTACCCTGACCACCTCACCACAGCCCCTCCCCCCAATTAGTTTCCTTTGCACACATCGCCTTCTAACAGTGTAGTACAGTATTTACACATTCCATTTCTTATTTATCTCCCTGCTACCCTCTTCCATTAGCTTCAGAAGGCAAGAATTTTTATCTGTTTTGTTGATTGATATATCCCCCAAATCTAGAACAGGGCCTGGCATGCAGCAGAGACTCCATCAATAGCCATTGAATGGAATTAAATTGAAAGGCAATGAACATACTTACAAGCATGGATGTGACCCTCTCTTATTTATATTTTTGGAATATAAACTCTGGATGCTGAGTGAAAAAAATGTTTAAAATCCAGAAGACACTTTTTTACATCAACTCTAGAATCTAAAACCAAGACTTGGCCAGGAAGATGTTAAGCTTCTTTCTTTTTTAAATCACCCAGGTAGACAAAGAAATAACATGAATATTATGGAGGCTTTACGCACATGGGCAAGTGCCACAGAACGAAAGCCAACCATCCTATTGAGTCAGGTCAGGCCAGAAGCACACACTGCGTGCATGCCTACCAACAAAGCCCAAAATAACTGGGATCAATTAAGCAACGGGTTATGTTTGTCTTGATTCTCTTTGCTGGGGCTTGCTATTGCCTTGAGGAAGAAACTATTTACTTTTCATATCAGAGTTTTAAAATTTTTTTTCAGATTTCACTCAAAAGCAAAGCAATTTGTACTGGTTAACTCTTTTTAAAGAAGTATATTAAAAGAAATTGCCTCAGGATGGGGTGCTCATACTCCATTAAGAGGAGATTTATTGGTTACACAGGCTTAGAAAGCCTAATCTAGGCTGATTCATTCATTCAACAAATATTTATTGAACATTTTATATGTGTATGGCCTTGCTGGGGAGTTTAAGAGATGGTTCTTATACAAGTACCTTATAAAGCTCACCTTCTAGCTGAGGAAATAACAGACATGAACAAGAAGTTAAATAAAGAGTGAACAATGCAAAAAGTGCCCCAAGGCTGCTTGTAAGTATTAAACAGGTGGTAAGACCAGGTGCTGTAGAATCATTCCCAAATGCCAGCCTGTGTAGTTTTCACTACCTTCAACAGTCATATAAGAAAAACAATATAGTGAATTTTTCTCGAGCTGAGGGTACTACATTGAAAGAACTGACCATTATCCTGAGATTGTTCCTTTTGTTCTTTTTGAGTGGTAAATGCCTTTTCTTTAACAAGATCATTGTGACAGTGGTCTTTTTTAAAGTCTTTATTTTGGCAGAATAAAAAATTGACAATCTTATGTTGGACTTTATTATTATGTTGAAGTCTTACTGGCCCCCAAACTAGAAACTATTAGTGGAAGCAGGATGCCAGCAAGCAGGATGGACGGGAGGCATTCATTGACCAAGTGGGATAAACTGGGTAAGATTTTCATGGTCAGAGTGGATACAGTTGGATGTTGTATACAAAGTCTCAGAACATTTTTTTTTTGAGTGAAATTTGACCATACTTTGTGTGGAAGTTATGTGAACAAAGCCACGAGATGACAATATGGATGACCAGCTTAGAGTCTTCCCTTATAAAGAGTGCGTATAGGTGATTATTGGGAAGTAAGTTTTTAGAGTAAAACTGGAGGAGATTATGGAGAACCTTGAATGTCCAAGTAAAGAGATAGACTTTAGAGAAATGGGCAGCATTTTAATGGGTAATTTTATTTTTTATCTTTTTGAAATATTTTATTTTTATTTATATGCCAGAGAGAGAGAGAGAGAGAGAGAGCACAAGCACACACAGGGGGAGGGGCAGAGAAAGAAGCAGGCTCCCCGCTGAGCAAGGAGCCCAATATGGGACTCAATCCCAGGATCCTGGGATCATGACTTGAGCCAAAGGCAGACGCTTAACTGACTGAGCCACCCAGGTGCCCCTAATGGGTAGTTTTAAAGCAGAAAAGTAACATGAAGGAGTATTATTTTTAAAAGATTAAAGAAAGTCATAAAACCACAAAGAAAGAGAACAAGAGAAGAAAAAAGGAACAGAGAGGAAATACAAAAACAGCCAGTAAGTAATTAACAAAATGGCAATAAGTACATAACCTCTCAATAGTTATTTTAAATGTAAATGGACTAAATTCTCCAACTGAAAGACATAGAGTAGCTGAATGGATTAAAAAAAAAAAAAAGAAGACCCATCTATATGCTGACTCATTTTAGATGTAAGGACATAGACTGAAAGTGAAGGGATGGAAAAAGATATTCCACACAAACGGAAACCAAAAGAAAGCTGGGGTAGTTGTATTCATATCAGGCAAATTAGATTTTAAAATAAATACTGTAGTAAGTGACAAAGATAAACATTATATAATGATAAAGTGGTCAATCCCGTAAAAGGATATAATGCTTGCAAATACTTATGCAGCCAATAAAGGAGCACCAAAATATATAAAGCAAATATTAACAGACATAAGAAGAGAAATAGCAATACAATAATAGTAGAAGATTTTAATGCCCAACTTACATCAATGGATAGATCATCCAGATAGAAAATCAATAAGGCAACATCAGCCTTAAACAATACATTAGACCAGATGGACTTAACAGATATATACAGAATATTCTATCCAAAAACAACAGAACACACATTCTTTTCAAGTGTGGATCATTTTTCCAAAATAGATCATATATTAGGTCACAAAACAAGTCTTATTAAATTTAGTAAGATTGAGATCATATCAGTAATCTTTTCTGACCACAATAGCATTTCTTTAAAAGATTTATTTAGTTATATAAGAGTGAGAGAGAGAGAGCACCAGCAGGGGGAAGGACAGAGAGAAAGAATCTCAAGCAGACTCCCCACTGAGTGGGAAGCACAACGTGGGGCTCAACCCCATGATCCTGAGATCATGACCTGAGTGAAATCAAGAGTCAGACGTTTAACCAACTGAGCCACCCAAGTGCCCCAAGACCACAATGGTGTTAAACTAGAAATTAATTACATGAAGAAAACTGAAAATTCACAAATATGTGAATTAAATAACATATTACTGAATGACCAATGTGTCAAAGAATAAATTACAAGGGAAGTAAGAAATTACCTCGAGACAAATGAAAATGGGAATGTAACATACCAAATTTATGGGATGCAGCAAAAGCTTCTAAAAGAGAAGCTTATAGCCATAAATGCCTCTGTCATGAAATAAGAAAAAATCTTAAGTAAACAACCTAACTTTATCTCTCAGGGAATTAGCAAAAGAAGAACAAATGAGACCCAAAGTTAGTAGAAGGAAAGAAATAACGATTAGAGCAGAAATAAAGAAAGACTGAAAAGACAATAGAAAAAATCAATAAGATCAAGAGCTTGTTCTTTGAAAAGATAAACAAAATTGACAAAACTTTAGCTAGACTCACCAAGAAAAAAAAGAAGACTCAAATACATAAAATACAGAAATGAAAGAGGAGATGTACTGCTGATAACACAGAAATGCAAAGAATCAGAAGAGACTGCTATGAACGATTGCATCGCAACAAATTGGACAACTTTGGAGAAATGGATAAATTCCTAGAAACATACCACCTACCAAGATTGAATCATGATGAACTAGAAAATCTCAACGAACTGATTATTAGTAAGGAGATTGAATCAGTAATCAAAAACCACCCAACAAACAGAAGTCCAGGACCAGATAGTTTCAATGGCAAATTCTACCGAACATTCAAAGAAGAATTAATACCAATTCTTCTCAAACTTTTCCAAATAATAGAAGAGAAGGGAAATCTTCTAAACTCATTTTATGAGGCCAGCATTATCCTGATACCAAAACCAGACAAGGATGCCATAAGAAAATAAAATTATAGACCAATATCCCTAATGAACATAGATGTAAAAATCCTCAACAATGTATTAGGAAATAGAATTTAAAAATACAGAATATTGGCCCCTGGGTGTCTCAGTCAAATGTCTGACTCTTGTTTTCAGCTCAGGTCATGATCTCAGGGTCCTGGGATCGAACTGGCATCGAGCCCTGTGTTGGGGTCTGTTCTCTATCTCTGAAATAAAAAAATAAAACCTTAAAAAAAAAAACCTGTTAGAACTAATAAATAAATTTAGTAAAGTTTCAGGATACAAAATCAATACACAAAAATCTGTTACATTTCTATACAGTAATAATTAACTATCAGAAAGATAAAGAAAACAATCCCATTTATGATTACATCAAAAAGAATAAAATACCTAGGTATAAATTTAACCAAGAAGGTGAAAGATGTATATATTAAAAACTATAAGACATAAATGAAAGAAATCTAAGAAGACACAAATAAGTGGAAAGATAATCTGTGATCATGGACTGGAAGAATCAACATTGTTAAAATTTCCGTACTAACCAAAGCAATCTACAGAGTCAATGTGAGTCCCTATTGAAATTCCAATGATATATTTCCAAAAAAATCGATCAAGCAATTGTAAGATTTGTATGGAACCCTAAAAACATCCAAATAGCAAAGCAATCTTAAGAATAAAAGAACAAAGCTGGAGGCATTCACGCTCCCTGATGTCAAACTATATCGCAAAGCTGTACTAATTAAAACAGTATGGTGTTGGCATAAAAACAGACACAAACCAATAGAACAGAATAGAGGGCCCAGAAAATCAATCCATGTGTATATGGTTAATTAATTTATGACGGAGGAGCCAAGAATAGACAATGAGGAAAGGACAGTAAGATATGGGGAAGAAAAATTTAAGTTTGATTACTGGCTTCTGGTCTTTTGATTGCTTTATTTAATTTGCATGTGAACAAAGGAAAGTGATAATTCAAGTACATTATAGCGGTGATCATGGAGATGCAAATGTTCTAAAGCACCACAAAAATCATGGGCACTTGTACACTCATGTTTTGTTTGTTTTGTTTTGTTTTAATTTATTTGAGACAGAGAGAGCATGAGCAGCGGAAGAGGGAGAAGCAGACGCCCCGCTGGGCAGGGAGTCCAATGCGGGGCTTGATCCCAGGACCTGGGATCACGGCCTGAGCCAAAGGCAAACACCCAACCGACTGAGCCACCCAGGCGCCCCATCATGTTTACAGCAGCATTATTCATGGTAGCTAAAACATGGACGCAAGCCAAATGTCCACTGATGGATGAATGCATAAGCCAAGTGTGGTATATATGTACAATGGAATATTATTCAGCCTTTAACTACAACATGGATGAACCTTGAGGACATAATGGTAAGTGAAATTAGCCAGACACAAATGGAGAAATACTGTATAATTCTACTTATATGAGGTAATCTGTAAGTGGATACTTACAGATCTAAGATACAGTCTTAGAGTATTTGACCACTCAGAAGTCAAAATCATAAAGATAGAACACAGAATGGCAGTTGCCAGGGGCTCTGGGGAGGGGGAAATGGAGAGTTAGGGTTTAATGGGTGCATAGTTTCAGTTTCCCAAGTTAAAAATAGTTCTGGGAACGGATGGTGGTGATGGTTGCACAGAAATACGGATGTATTTCATGCCAGTGAACCAGTATGCTTTAAAATGCTTCACATAGGGGCTCCTGGGTGGTTCAGTCAGTTAGGGGTACAGCTCTCCATCTCGGGTAGTGAGATTGAGACCCGCATCAGGCTCCGCACTGGGTGGGGAGCCTGCTTGAGGTTCTCCCTCTTTCTCCCTCTGCCCCTCCACAGCCCCCCCTTAAAAAATGCTTAAGATAGTAAATTTTATATTATATGTATTTTACCACAAATTTTTAAAATAGGAAAAATAAAAATAATGACCGCAAACAGCTCATCTGGTCCATTGGTACAGTGTTTCCGTTGAACAGGTCTGTGAAATGCTTTGCAGTCATTTATTAGCTTTGGGATGTTTTGTCAAATCCACCTACATTCTTTAGATAAGGAGTTTGGTTTGCTTTGATATTTAATGACCTTCCCTTCACCTAAGGCCTAGAATTTCCAGATGTGCAACACCCCCCCCAACACCTAGCAGGAGCTCACAGCCTGGCACACAGTGAGTACTCCATAAACAGTTTTCAAATACATAAATACATAACAGCAAAGGCTAACATCTATTTTTAACATTTATCCAGAAGCAGGTTTACCTTGAAGCTGAGGAAGCTTCAGCTTTAAGATCTCACTTTAAGAAACCCTTCCCAGACCCTGGGAGAGGTCTCAGCAACACATTCACATAATCATATATTCATATAAAACTTGTGAAAGTAAGATTTGTATTCCTTTTATTAAAGAGGGCCCCCAAAATCATATAATCTTCGGGTCCCACGAAACCTGGATGGGCTGCTGTACTTACTGCCTTTGTAACAACGTGCTAATTCCTTTCTATGGTTATCTGGTAGCCCTCATGACAAACTGTGTTCTCTCCATTTCTCAGGTGAGGAAGCTGGAGAACTTGGCCACAGTTACTCCACAAGGCAGTGATCTGCAAGGATTTGTGCCTTGGCATTTGGAGTTAACACTACAACTCCACTGATCACCCCGGGAGGCCAAACCTGACTCCAGTCTATGTTAAATTAGGTGTGTACTTGATAAATACTATAATTTCACTTGGTGTAACTATAATGAAGACGATGATGGCTAGTCTTTTAAAATAACCTGTGATTTGGGGAGAACATTTATTACACAGGCTTTTCTTGCCCCCCCACCTCCATTTAATAATCTTGTTTAGTAGATGGAAGGAAATTTAGGGAAGAGGGGGGAATGAAAAGAGCAAGGCCAAAGAGGGGAACGAAAAGGAACAGAGATGTAATCGTGCATTAACAAAAATTCTCCACACTGGCTCCCCAGGTCTATCCCTTTTCCTTGTGGGGGATGTGCAAGGGTGTTTTGTCTCTTAGGATGTTCCATTTCGGTTTTATCTAGCATTTGTATCTACTCTGTCCCTCTGACTTCTACTCTGGAGGCCCTATTTCTAGTCTGAAATCTCCATAAGTCAGAGGGCAGAAAGGAATCCTTCCTGTAAACATCCTCGGGGCCACTCCCGGAAAGGGTAACCAGCAACCACTGCTTCCTGTCTTTATTCTGATTCTTGGAACAAATAATACAATTTTTTATTTCTCTAAGATTTCTTGAGACCAATGGGAAAACAGAACTGAAATATCACAGGATTAAAAATGTCCTCCTATTGAGGATACCACATTGTTCAGATTCAGAGTCTCTGGCTTAGAAACTTCGTGGGTACTCCCGGCTTCCATTAAGATGCTGGGCCTAACACTGCACCTGGCATTTGGGAAGTGTGCCGACTGACTCCCACCCCTCAGAGAGGTGTAGCCATCAACCCAAATGCAGCATCCACACACCAGATTTCCGTCGTCAAACTTAAATTCTTCCTCATGGTTCGCCCCATATCTTACAGCCAAGGACAAGGACAGTGTGTCAGTGGAGACCTGGGTCCTAGTGTCAGCAGTGCAGTGAGTGTTAGCCACTTACGTGATATTGGGCAAATCCTTTCATCTTGCTGGGCCTCAGTGTCCTCACCTGTCTCATGAGTGATTTGGACTAGGGTTTCCTTTCTAGGGTGATCCACTCGCCTGTGTCTCAGGATATCCCCCCACCCCGAGGCAAACTGGGACAGGACAGCTGGTCACCCTGCCGTCAGCAAGTATGTAAATTTGACACCAGATTTTTTAAAAAATATGTTAGATTAAATGGAATAAGGCTGTTTACTTCTACCCCACTCCCCAGGAAATATCAAAAGGGAATTCAGCAGCTGACTCAGGCTGGGACAAAATTCCAAATGTGTAATTTTTAACAGGCCTTTTGGGAAAAGGTTGATTTCAGATCCTGTTAAGAAGTCATCCCTTACAAATGTTCTGGTTAGGGAGGTTGGTATGTTAACGATTAGACAAGAACTGTTAAAATCTCAGCTGAACAGCCTAAACTATTTCCTACTTTTAATAAATAGCTTGGCTTCTCATGGAACCACCATAAAACAGTAGGATTTTTCCCCCTAAAGTACGCACTTCTAGGTTATGGGGGGAAAGCAAAACAAAAACCAGAAACAACAAACAAACAAAAATAAGCTAAGGTCCTCCCCTTGTCTGATCTGCAGCTAAAAGGAAAGCTCCGTCTGGAATATGTTTACACCTCCCCTCTCTTATGTAGGAATGTGCTGATGTGCCTGCCTGAAACCCCAAATGAGCCCCCTTTACTGGGGAGGATGATTCAGCCAGATTCCAGCTATCATCAGCAAACAGGCAGGGCTGGTGTGAGTGAAGCCAATGGAGATTCTAGGATTAACTTCTAGGAGTGAAATGGAGTCCTGGTTGATTTGGGCAAAAGACGCATTTCAGCTCAATCTGTCAGTTGCCTATTTTTAGATTATTTGAGGATTCCATCCTGCATCCATGGGTGGTTACGGTACATTATTGATTTGACCGGGTCTTGACAAAGAACCTAAAAGGCAATCTTGGGCCTACACATACAACCTTCTCCCCGTGAGTACATAGAAATGAAAAGAGGAGTGCATGACTGCCTCAGCAGGTAGAGCACTCAACTTTTGATCTTGGGGTTGTAAGTACAAGCCCCATGTTGAGTATAGAGATTACTTAAAAAACAAAATCTTAAAAAGAAAAAGAAGTGCAAAGACAGTTCCCTGTATCAATTATTATTCCCTATAGACAATGGTTTAGTAACCCCTTTTTATGTCATGTCTGTCTGATAGAATCTGTCATGATAGAATCTATGTCCATAGATCAAGTTATATTTTACAAAACCTATCCACGTATATCTCATTCAAACTTCACACATTAAGGTAATGTACGTAAGGTAAGGCATTATTATCCACATTTTATAAATGCAGAAGCGGAAGCTCAGAGAAGTTACGAGTCTTGCCCGCAGACACAAAACTGGTAAGTGGCAGAGTTGGGCTCAGTCCTAGGTCTTCCTTATCAAAATCAGGACTCTCATTAAAGTACTAATCAAAGTGCATTTTGCTTATTAAAATATTCTTTTCAGCATTTTTGCTAATCTTTCTCATACTATTGATATCATCTAAAGATAATGATTAACAGGAGTTTAAAGAGAGTGTTAAAAGAAAAGAAGGTCAGAAACAGGGGTTACCGCCCACATTTAAAGGAGCTGCAGGAAGAAGAGAAAACAGCAAAGGGGACAGAGAAGGGGTGGAGCACCCAACCAGCTCAAGACTGCCTCCTAAGCCAGGGAGGAAAAAGGAAACTTCATCTGTAAGGATGATAATTGACCACAACTCCTGCTCGGTCTGGTGTTCAAGGAGCAAGGGCTTTGCAGGGAGCAAGGGGAAGAGATCCAGGGCCCAGGTAAGGGCTGGCCTTGGAGAGGAACATGATACTTGCAAGGAGTCTTGCAACAGGAGGGCAGCAGACATTTGACAGACTTAGCGATAACCTCTGCAGAAGCTCTCTTACCATGCTTTTATTTTCTCAGCAGGTGAGTAGCTTTGAGGACAGCGGAGAATCCATGAAATCCTCTCTTTAGGAGAAAGGGAGAGTAAGTTGCCTGAGGAAACCGGCTAGGATCTCCAGGTAGTACTGTGGGTTTGGAGGTCACTTAAGATTTGATGTCATTGTTGGGTCATAGAGATTAAACCACCAAACCCCAGGCCTCCCATTGTCCCCACCCCTCAAGCATGCTCTGCTTTTAAACATATAGCATCTATTGTTTTATTTAATCTACAAACATTTGTGTCACAATTATCTGAGTCCAAGGTGCTTAGGTGCAGTGAGGACATGTTCTCTCCAGCGTCAGGCTTGGAGGTGGGTAGGGAGGAGAGAGAGTGGGGAGGAAAGGTTGACGCCACTGGGGCCTTCAGCACCCATCCCCCATGAACAGAGGGAAATCAATGTTCTTTGCAGGCAGCAAGCTCCCTTCAGGGTGGAGGGAAGAAGCAACTGGAGAACATGGCTTTGATTTGAGAACTAAATGAACTTTGATGCACTGAACCTCAGAATCAGACGCAACAACTTGGCCTACTCACTCAGGCCCAAACTTCAGTGGACCATCCCAGACATCCCAGAGAGCTGCAGCAGAAACTCACACATGGAGGAGAAAGGGCAGAAAACAAGGGACCTGCTGTAGGCATCTCCCGGCCAAGAAGAGAAAGGCAAGGAAGGTGTTCCCATCTGGTGCAGGTCCAGTTTGTCCTTCCGAAGTCACCAGTCAGGTATATCATTTTATCTGGAGGAGGTGGAGAGGGCAAGTGGGAGAGAGAGGCTGGGAACATGGTACTCATTTATGTCCCCCGCATGGAAGGAAACAATAGGTATGGGGAAGGAAGTTCTCCTCCTGATAGTCATGAATTGAAAGAAGGGTCTCAGACCATGAGAGCCTCCCCAGTCCCTTGAACTCCGCTTCAGGCCTGAAGCAAACACAAGATAGGTAAAAGGGAGTGAGGAATTTGAGGGTATAAACAGGAAACTGACTTACCATGTTGGCCTATGTAATCTGAGCTAGCCAACAAGGAAGTGAGGTCGTGAAAAGGAGGTAGACCAATCAACTGGAGGCCTAAGTGAGGCAGGAGAGTGGTTGGCTCTGAAGTTTCAGAGGCAATATGCTGGAAAGGTGACACGGCCTTTCACATATTTGAAAATCACCACTTGGTCCTCTTGAGTCTTTTTGCTGGAATTCAACATACCAGTTTCTTCATGGGACCTCACATGAGAATGTTGCAAGTATATTTTTATATAAGTATATACTTATATACTGAGTGGCTCAGTCGTTTAAGCATCTGCCTTTGGCCCAGGTCAGGATCTCAGGGTCCTCGGATGGAGCCCCGTGTCAGGCTCGCTGCTCAGCAGGGAGTCTACTTCTTCCTCTCCCACTGCCTCTGGCCCCCATTCATGCGTTCGCTCTCTATCAGATAAATAAATAAAATCTTTTTAAAAATTAAAAATTAAAAAAAATTAAAAAGCCTGGCTGCTTTCTACTGAGCATGTTCCATATTGTTCCTTTGAAAGGGTGACACCTGGAAACCACAGCAGAGACTGTCCCGCAGAAGTAGGCAGGGATCTCTTAGCCCTTGTCATAGACGCCCTCCCTCAACTGGTACTGGGAGCCATGATCTCATTACTCTTTCAGAGGTTCCCTCCCGCAGCTAATTCACGTCGAGCTCTCTGGCTACCACGACCTCTGTGTCTTTTTTGTTCAAGTACTGCTACCAGACAAGGGCTCTGCCACCCCGTACCCGAGCAGTTGGGTTTGTTGGACCTTGTGAGTATATTTGCCCATATTAAATAGCAAAGTTTAGATGAATGATTTCTTTGTGGGTCAACTCTTAAACTAAAATTCTTACTTAATGACATTTTTATCCATTTCTTGATCATTTAGTATGAGTCCCAGAAGTTTTTGGTGGTGAGGGGAAGGGTATAATTTATTTATACCTATTTATTCAGCAATCATAAACATTTATGGAGAACTTTCTACAAGGTCGGTATTAGAATACAGCAGGGGTAGAGAAACCAGACATGCTTTCACAGAGTATGCAGTGTAGAATTTGAGAAAGGACTTTTTGGTTTGTATTTTTGCATAAGGAAGAACTAACTAGAAATCTGAACTTACTTACTGGAGTTTCTTCTTCACTCCTCTAGTTATAACAGAGGGCTTGACTCTTACCCTTTGAAAGCCAGTCTCAGTACTTCTACTTTGGTACTTGTCTCCTATCACCCACTTCCTCTCTCTCCTGCACTGCCTCTTTCTCTCCTAGATGATTCCCTTAAGCTCATGCATCTGCTCACCTTGCCCTTTCCTTTGATCCTCATTCCCCTCTCCAGCTACTGCCCTGTTCCTTTGTGTTCCTTCACAACAAAACTTCTTGGAGAAAAGAAAAAATCCTCCATGTGCAGTGTATCTGAGGCTGGAAAAAGCATGGATGTGTTTGGAACAGCTGTGAGTGTTGTGGCAGAGAGCTGATAAGCTAGGAAGAGCACTTTCCAGAAGGGTAGGTACAGAGATCAAAGCCCTCTGCAAATATTCTGTTAGAAGGCAGCTGTGTCATAGCAAAGCCAGCACTGATTTCCCCTCTGAGAACTTTTGCTGAGTCTTGATTCTACCATTCTTTAGCTAACGTGACCCTGGTCGAGTTACTCCACTTCTTTGAGCCTCAGTATTCCTCATCTATCAAGTGGAAGTAGAGAGATCTCCCCCATAAGTTTTTTGTGGCAATGAGATAGAATTCCTGTAAGTGTGAAACAAATAATAGTCAATATTAGCGTGCAGAAATATTCTTTCACTCCGTTTAAAAGGAAGGGATTCACCCCCAGTCTGAGTCTGAGCTCCTCCGAAATCAGTCTGAGCCAAAGCCTTGAATGCATGACCCCCATGTTGTGCACCTGGCAATGTGATTCTGGAGAGCAGGACTGGAAAGTAGGAAGGAGGGAGGGAAGGGCGTTCAAGGGGGTAATACTAAGTTGGTCAATGTTATAGGGGCAGCAGGTGACCTTCTGAGGAGCCTTAGGACAAGCATTTCAGAACTGCCCTCTCGGGGAACTTAAAGGGGGAGAATTTTAGATTCCCATCTCTGTTGATCAAGGGTGGCCTGCTGGGCATTTACTGGGCTATACACACATGAGCGCCAAGTGGGAGGCCATGTCATGTACCTTTGAAATTTACTCAGAATGGGTTCCTGGAAAAGTGGCTGGAGTAAGAGGTAGGGTCAGGAGGACTTGAAATGGTGCACAAGCTATGGCCCCATCTGACAGAAATGGGGACGAAGAAGATGGTGACATGCCTTGGCTGTCATATTTATAGCACGTATCATAAACCACCTCTGTAGAAAAAGAGGGTAGGTCTTAGACATTAGTTATCTATTCTGGGGTTTTTTCCAGACACTATGTGTTTCTGTAGAAATAAGAAATACAATGCCCAAATGCCCCACCTGGCTTTTGTGCCAAACTATAGTTAGAGAAAGCAGGACCTAACCGAAAGCGACACAGACCAAGACCTTGGGTGGACTGCTTAATTTCTCTGATGAAGCAGGGGCAGGGCTATGGGGTAAATTGCGGCTACAATGCACTATCTTTCCTCCCTGTATCCTAGAGGTTTTTTGCGAGTGGCAGGGGGAAGGGAAATTCATATAAAAAATTTTTGTAAACTAGTTAAAATTATTATCATTGGGGTATTATTAAGCATTGATGACTAAGTCTATTTTTCTAAGATACTCTGTCACAATCAAAACAATTCAAGTTCAATCAAATCAAAGAAAGAGACCTACCTACCTAGCTACTTTGTGCCAGGCCCTGTGTAAATCCAATAAGGATGCAAAGATACATAGAGAGGAATGGCATAAAGAGTTACGTTCACTCTTGAGTGCTACTATTTGGGGAGAAAAAGTAGCAGCATTGATGCTTCACCAGGGGAGCCATTCAGAAACACACGTCTTGTAGGTGTTGAAATTGTGTACACGCCGTCTAGCCATCAAAACCCTTGAAATAATTAGCTTATTGTGCCTTTCTCCAATTTCCCGAATCTGGCATCTGTTTAATAGGGGGTAAAGGCTGGCATTGTCCTTGCCTAGGGCAGGTCTTTACAATTACACTCCTAGGGGCGCCTGGGTGGCTCAGTGAGTTAAGCGGCCGACTCTGATTTCCACTCAGGTCATGATCTCCAGGGTCCTGGGATCGAGCCCTAAGTCAGGCCCCGCTCAGTGGGGAGTCTGCCTCTCCCTCTCCTGTTCTCCTCGCACCCCCACTCATGCGTCCCCCAAAAAATAAAAAAAAATCTTTAAAAAAATTAAGAAATAAAGAATAAAATTGCGCTCCTAAATTCAGGAGTACTTTTCAAGATGATTTTAAGATGATTAAATACACATGTACAAGATTCCACGGCAGCAAGAATTAATGGGTCTGATCATCTTGGTCACTTATTATGCACTCGGTAGTTACTTACTAAGCACCAACTATATGCCAGGCCCGTTGTTAAGTGCTGGGTGGGTATAGAGTAGGGAACAACACAGATGGTTACTGTCCTCATGAGAATGGTTTGGATCACCTAGAGAGGGAGTGGGGAATGAGGAGAGACCAGCCTCAAAGGATGCTAACATTTAGGAGTCGGGCAGCCCACCAATGAGCATCCACCAAGGGAGCCTGAGAAGAAATAAGCGGAGAGGAAGAAGGAAGCCCAGGAGAGAGTGTATTCTCATAGAAGGCAAGAGAAGAGAGTGTAGGAGGAAGGAAGGAGTAGCCCCCCCTTAGTGTAGAATATTGCTGAGACATCAAATGGGGTGTGGGGTTGTGAACTGTGCGACCCCTCCCCACAGAGGTTATTGTTGACCATAACAAGAGCTGGAGTTAAAGGCTGGGGCAGAAACAGAGAGAGTGTGGTAAGTGGTTGGGACGTGTGTAAGGGGACTCTCTCATTGTAGACCACTCTTTCACAAACCTGAGTCAAGAAGCCAGCAGTGGATGGATGTGTGAATCTCAGGGAGAATGTTCAGAGATAGAAGATACTAGAGAATGTTTGGAACCTGATGATAAGACTTCATGAGAGCGAAATTACTTCAGTCGTTTTTTAAAAAATGCAACTCCCAGAAAGAAAAATAGTTTACACTGTGATTCAGCATGGGCTCTGCACACATGACATCGAAATGAAAGTTTCAGAGAGCGATAATTTAATGCAACGTTTGCCTTTGCTACGTGCAATGGGTTCTGATAATTTCTATTTTCTTCTTTCTAATTTTTTTTAAAGATTTACTTACTTATTTGAGAGAGAGAGAGAGAGCACGAGCAGGGGAGGCACAGAGGGAGAAGGAGAGAGAATCCTCAAGCAGACTCCCTGCTGAGCACGGAGCCTCATCCCAGGACCCTGAGATCATGACCTGAGCTGAAATCAAGAGTCAGACTTTTAACCGACTGAGCCACCCAGACACCCTTTTAATTTTTAATTCAATTATGGAAGTATACTAGAACATATGTTTAGGGGTGCCTGGATGGCTCAGTTGCTTAAGCGTCTGCCTTTGGCTCAGGTCATGACCTCGGGGTCCTGGGATCGAGCCCCATGCTGGCTCCCCGCTCAGTGGGGAGCCTAATTCTACCTCTGCCTGCCACTCCCCCTGCTTGTGCTCTCCCTTTCTGTCAAATAAATAAACTCTCAAAAAGATAGAATATATGTTCAATGTAATAAATTCAAACAAGGCAGAGGCCGTTCTAGTAAAAACTAAAATAGCTGCCATCTTTCCAAATTGAATTTCCCAACTTACAGGAGTACTGGGAATTAACAATTTGATGTGTATCCTTTGAAAATGTTTTCTATGCATTTACATATGTATGTACACACACACACACACAATTGTTTGTTTTCAATATTTTTGTAAATGTGAGCATACCTACTTTATTGCCCTAAAATTTGATTTTTTTCCTCTCTCTCTCTGTTGGAAGTTATTTTTATGTCAATACATTATAAGCCACCTCAGTTTTTTTAAAGGTATGTAGCTTTCATATTGCATGAATATACTGTGGTTTATTTAAAGTATTTCTCTACTGTAGGACAGTGAGATTATCTCTAGTTTTTTATTGTTTCAAAGAATGCTACAATGAACATCTTTGTACATATGTGAATATTTTTAAGGAAGAGACTCTTGAAATGGATAGGAACATTTGATAGGTATTACCAGATTGACCTCCTTAAAGCTAGGTCAGTGGGTACACTGGATGACAGTTTGTCAAAATTTTTTGTTGTTTGTTTCTTGGTTTTAAGTCTTGCTTTGTGAGGCCTTTCCCAATAGGAAAATTATAAATACTCTCCCATATGTCTGCTTAGTACTTTAATAATTTTGCTTTGTATTTAACATACAGCCTTTAAAATCTATCCATTTTTTTTGAATTGGTGATAAGTGGAGATAAAACTTTTATCATTCTCAAATGGAGAGCCAATTTTTCCAACCACATGTGTTAACTATTCCATCCTTTCCCTGTGTTTTGAAATGCTACCTTTATCTTACATTCTGATATGTGGTCTCTGGCCTGTGCCATTGGTGCCTTATCAGTTTCAGCTAGCCCACGTTATTCAATTATGGAAGATTTATCATTTGTTTGATAACTGGGAGGGCCATATTGCCCCGGTCAATTTTGTTTTTCTCATTTTCTTGTTTATCCTTCTATATTTACTTTTTGGACAACCTTTATAACCACCTCATGTTCCATGACAAAAGTCTTTCATGGCTTTGGTTATGATTTGCTTGTGTTTTCTGTAATGAAATCTTATCCAAAGCCATCCATTTATAATAAAGCAAGGAGGAGTAGGTCGTTTGAGGAGAGTGAAGTGTGAAATAATTGTTATGGATGGCAAAAGAGCTAGCTTTCTGGATTGTCGTGCAGGTGAAGAAGCACCCAATAATTTATAATAGCACCTGTGTGCAGTATGGTTGATGCTTCCCATCAGGGCTCGGAAGCTTGGGAGTAGGCAGGAGAATGATTTAGTTGGGCTCCTGCTGGGATTGGGTGTGGCTAAAATCAGCCTAATGGAGGGAGTGACAAAAGAAATTAAGATTGATTGATTGATTGATTGATTGATTTTAAAGATTTATTTATTTACTTGAGAAAGAGAGAGAACACAAGCAGGGAAGAGGGGCAGAGGGAGAGGGAGGAGCAGACCCCCCCCCACCTCCCACTGAGCAGGGAGCCCGATGATGGGCTAGATCCCAGCACCCTGGGATCATGACCTGAGCTGAAGGCAGAGGCTTAACCAACTGAGCCACCCAGGTGCCCCCAAATTAAAAAAATTCCCAGTACAGTTAACATACAGTTATATTAGTTTCAGGTGCACAATGTAGTGATTCAACACGTCCATACAACACCGGGTTCATCACAAGTGCCCTCCGTGATCCCTCTCACCCATTTTACCCATCCCCCCACCAATCTCCTTTCTGATACCAACAAATTGTTCTCCATAGTTAAACCAAGAGCCTATTTCGTGGTTNTGAGCTAAAGGCAGAGGCTTAACCAACTGAGCCACCCAGGTGCCCCCAAATTAAGATATTTTTATTTCTTTGTCTTGCTTTCAGTAAAGATAGAATAGAAATATGTGTTTTCCATTCACCAAATAGAGATGCAACTTTCTTGTTTTGTTGTTGTCTTAAACATCTTTTTAAAAAAATTCCCAGTACAGTTAACATACAGTTATATTAGTTTCAGGTGCACAATGTAGTGATTCAACACGTCCATACAACACCGGGTACTCATCACAAGTGCCCTCCGTGATCCCTCTCACCCATTTTACCCATCCCCCCACCAATCTCCTTTCTGATACCAACAAATTGTTCTCCATAGTTAAACCAAGAGCCTATTTCGTGGTTTGTCTCTCTTGCTCTCCTTTTTCCCCCTTTGCTCATTTGTTTTGTTTCCTTAAACATAATAAAATAAAAATGTTAACTTGTGGGCAATAAGTTTAAAATATACTGCACTCTGTATTGTATAAATAATTTATCTTACGTATTTTATCATGTTATGCTTAAGATACTTTTCTTGTGTTGACAGGAGAGCACTTTTGGTGTAAACCCCTATTTTTTGAGTGTGTATATATTTCCCTAACATTTTTTTCAGTAGTAAGCATTCTCAAATGTGCTCCCAGGGGGATCTAGAAATGTTGGTGCTTATCCATTTGGCTGTTTCGGGATTTGTCAGAGTGTGGGAAAATTCTGAGGCATTTTCAGGTTATGACATCTGAATATTTCTTTGCAGGTCCAAAGAACAGTTTATTTTTAAAACTGTAAAGATACTATAGTCTTGGTCCTCATTGAGGGGAGAAATTACTGCGATTTTGAAGAAATATCATTCAAAAGAAAATCCTGAGTTATTAAGTTGAAGATCCAAGATCTAGATGGTATGTGAAAGTCCCCTAATGTTTCAGATTGTGGTTTATTATATTTTCCTTTACTTAGACAAGCAAAGCTAAAGAACAACTAAAGAAGGCAGTCATGGTGGATATGATGATGGTTATGACTGACGATGGATATTCATAAAATCAGTGTTTTTCCATTTTCCCTCCCTGCAAACCTAGGTGATTCTCTGCTCCACGCTGGGGCTACAACTCAGAGTCTCTCCTCTGGGGCTTCCTAGACCTGTGGGATGCCCCCATTCCCATCCCGACTGCATTGCATGTGGGGAAAGACCTAAAGTAGCTGTAACAATCCCAGCGACACCCAGGGCTCAAATACCGTGAACTGGAAATGATACCCTGTGGGCTGGTTTGGAGATGGCCTCATCCAAAGGCATCCTGCTGCTATTTTCATAGTTGCCATCAGCCTTCAGAACCTTCTCCATATTTGCTTCAGCCATGGCAAACTGAACTCACGCAATTTGAAAGAAGTCGTTAGAGTTGCCAGCAGCCTGATGTTCAACTGCTCTGCTCGTGTATTTTGTATGATCACCCACAACTTATTTCCTGAACTTTGAGGTGAGAGAGGGAAAATAAACACGGAACATCAGTGTATTCTTGGCATATACCTCCAATTAGAAAATTCACATTCCAGATTCTGACTCCTTTTGACACTTTTTCTCCCACTACTTCCAACCAATCATAAATCTAGTCAATTTTGCTTAAAAATATGTCTTTTACAACCATCTCGTCTTATTCATTGGCACTGCCAAGTTCTTTTTTTTTTTTTCTGGCATTGCCAAGTTCTTGGTTCAAGTCTTTATCATCTCTCACTCAGTATGTTATAAAAGCCTGTTAACTGGTATCGCTCATTTTTTGAAAATATATTCAATAGTAATAGTACATTGGTTATCTGCCCAAATGGTTGATTTGAATTCCTTCAAGATCTGGTTCTTACCTATGCTGCCCGCCTCATCTGTCAGTCTCCCAGTGGTGCTCTGTGCTCCTACCACATAGAATTACCTGTAATTCCCATGCTGGTCCCTTTGCCCAGGGATGATGTTCAAAATAGTTAAAGAATGGGAAGCGGCCAATCAGAGCAAACCTCATAACCACTCAAAACTGCTGCACTAGGGCTTTCTGCTGAACATCAGCTCTGGCACTGTTTCTAGCACCTTGACCTTGATTCTCTTCCCGGGGAGCTTCTGCAGATCGTTTACATAGTTCACAGAGGACTAGCATTTGAGCAGGGGCTGGAGGTAGGGACAGTGTCATTCAGAAAGGTTTCTGGGCTTGAAGATACTATGGTAACAGACCCAGTACCTATATAGAGACTGCAGTATTTGCACAGTACACACTATCTGCAGAACCTGAAATGACCTTTTATATTTTTTAAGATGTGCTCAAAACAAAACAACACTGCTTTGTCTCTGGGTGCTTTATAAATGGTTTTGCTTGCTTCTGTTTCTCAGAATATAATCAGCAAGAGACATCTACCTCTCACACAGGCCTACCGGCAGATCAGCTTTTGACCAGACTCAATCTTTTTATTTCCAAGCTGAGTAGGAACCATTATGTCCTGAATTGGCCTGAAAGTACAGGAAAAAGTTCCAGTACCTTCTCGACCAAGAAAGGGGATATTACATGCTTTTCCTCGGTCCAAATCACAGTTGTGTGAACTAGTCATCATTAATCATACTTCCTGCATGAGCATCATTAAGAAATTGTTACTAAGATGCCACACAATCCAAACACTAAGCTGGCATTGAGGGAAAGGTAAAGAAAAACCAACCCGATCCTTGCTTTCCATGAGCAGCTAGCCTGCTGTGGAGATAAGACAGGAATAGCTGAAGTAAGACTTTCTATGAAAGCACTACATTATGTATTGCTATCAAATAATAAATGCTAAGGCTGGTAAGGGGAAAGAAGTGACAACGTCTTTCTTTCAGTTAGGTGAGGCTTTCTGGAGGTGTTGGGTCTTGACCTGAGCATTGAAAGGTGCGTCGAGTTTCAGCATCGTCCCTGCAGGAGAACCAGTATATGCTACGGACAAAGATAACACAGAGCAGGCTAAAGCAGGGCCTTGACCTTGAGGTCAAGCTAGACAAGTAACTGGAGTCAGACTGCAAGAAGATTGCGCCCACGGAGCCATTTGGGCTTTAGACCAGGGGTAGGTCCCTTAAGTTTCTGTTAAGCAGGAGCTTGGATGTAATCGAAGCAGCATTTAAAAATATTCATCAGGCAATAGCAGCTAGTAAGCAGTGTGTGGGGAAGAAATGTGGTATAACGGAAAACAGCAGGGCTCGGAGGTCAAGTACTGCGTTTGAGTCTGGCCCTGCCGCTTTCGAGCTGGGTAGACTTGAACCAGTTGCCCAACCTCCAAGTCTCCATTTAGTAATAAAAATAGAGATAATACGGGCGCCTGGGTGGCACAGACTTTAAGCATTTGCCTTCGGCTCAGGGCGTGATCCCAGAGTCCTGGGATCGAGCCCCACATCAGGCTCCTCTGCTGGGAGCCTGCTTCTTCCTCTCCCACCCCCGCTGCTTGTGTTCCCTCTCTCGCTGGCTGTCTCTCTCTGTCAAATAAATAAATAAAATCTTTAAAAAAATAGAGATAATAATACCTCATTCTAAGGGTTATTATGAGAATTAATATTTCACATTTATGCCTGTTGTCTCATTTAGTCCTTACATCACCATTTTATTCTGGTAAAATATATATAACAGAAAATTGACCATTTTAGCTCTTTTTTTTAAAAAAAGATTTTATTTATTTATTC
>NC_048219.1:64043055-64052195 GCF_002007445.2 Ailuropoda melanoleuca | reverse complement strand
GATTCAGTGGTGTTAAGAACATTCACACTGTTGGGCAATCACCACCACCATTCATCCCCAGAACTTTTTTTCATCTTCCCAAGGTGAAAGTCCATACCCATTAAAAAGTAACTCCCTGTTCCCAGCCCTCAGCCCTTTGCTTTCCACTTTCTGTCTCTATGTGTTCAACTACTCTATGTACTTCATATAAGTGGACTCACATAGCATTTGTCCTTTTGTGCAGACTTCTTTCTCTCAGCATAATGTCTTCAAAGTTCATCCATGTTGTAGCATGCGTCAGAATTCCCTTCACTTTCAAGGCTGGATAATATTCTATTGAATGTCTATGTCACTGTTTCATCATGAGAAAATGGGACTTAAGAGAGGTGACTCTGCCCTAAATAACATAGCTGATAAGAGGAAGGGGTAGGACTGAAGCCATCTGGCTCCATAGTGCATCCCCATCTCCCCTGTACATTCTGCTTTGTGCTTTGTACATTACGGACCTCTCCTGCTCCTGGCACAGGGCGGCTATTGCAGGTAGACGTTCTATTATTCTTGATTAGTTAGCACCCCTTCCTCAACTCATCCTGGTAACAAAAGCTGTCTTTTCCTTGAGGAACTCTTNAGGTTACGGACCTCTCCTGTTCCTGGCACAGGGAGGCTATTGCAGGTAGACGTTCTATTGTTCTTGATTAGTTAGCACCCCTTCCTCAACTCATCCTGGTAACAAAAGCTGTCTTTTCCTTGAGGAACTCTTTCTGTGATTCTACCACTGACCCCTGCCCCCCATACAAGAGCCATAAGAGGAAGCATGCTACCCAAGCCAGGACAATCAGAGTCTTGCCCCTTCTGCCTGAAGGGACGGATTCAGGAGTGGTCTCATGGGTGCAGTAAGCTCCTCTGTGGTACTATGAGGAGGTCGTGAGCCAGGGGTCATAGCTGCCCACTTTAAGCTAAGCAGGGAGATGGCGAGAAAGGTGGAGTTCTGAGCAGTCATCTGACCCCTAGATTTAGACACATTTCAAGTCAACTGCCCCCATCAACTTCCTGGATGCATGTTCCAATACATTCCTGATTTTAAGCTAATTAGAGTTGAATTTCTATAACTTGCAGGAGAAAGAAACCTGACTAGTTCACTGGATCAAGTGCCCCTCAGTGGAATGGGAANTACTTTCTGGATGCATGTTCCAATACATTCCTGGTTTTAAGCTAATTAGAGTTGAATTTCTATAACTTGCGGGAGAAAGAAACCTGACTAGTTCACTGGATCAAGTGCCCCTCAGTGGAATGGGAAGGATGGAACTAACAACAAGTATTATGAAGCTGCATGATAGGAGGAAAAGGGAAAAGTCAAGAGTCCTTCTGAAGTTTGGATATCTGGTGACCAAAAAACCCCTGTTACTGAAAAGGCAGAAGAAGTTGCAATGTTGGGGGGCACCTGGGAGGCTCTCATTAAGCGTCTGCCTTTGGCTCAGGGCGTGATCCCGGCATTGTGGGATCGAGCCCCACATCAGGCTCCTCTGCNACCTGGGAGGCTCTCATTAAGCGTCTGCCTTCGGCTCAGGGCGTGATCCCGGCATTGTGGGATCGAGCCCCACATCAGGCTCCTCTGCTAGGGAGCCTGCTTCTTCCTCTCCCACTCCGCCTGCTTGTGTTCCCTCTCTCGCTGGCTGTCTCTCTCTCTGACAAATAAATGAATAAAATCTTAAAAAAATAAAAAAGAAGAAGAAGTCGCAGTGTTGGCTATGAAAGAGAAAGTTACCAGTACTCCCAGGAACCCCAAGTGCTAGCTAGCTTCCAAAGGTAAATACACAACATTACTTATATCTGCTAACCATTTTGTCCTCTTCCAGAATCTCAAACTCATAAAGCGTCCAAGGTCTGACTGGGATAGAGCTTTTAGACTCTGACCTTTATCCTCCACCTCCACTCAGTAACCTAGTATTAATTCTCCTTCCAAATACAATCCATTCCCTAATCGGATCCTTCATTCATGTAGCACATCCTTGCTGAGCGCTTGCTCCATGTCAGCTGCTGTGCTAGGTGCTGAGGACAGAGTGATGAGGAAAGACACCTGGTTCCCTGTCTTTAAGGAGTGTGTAATCTAGTGGAGAAAACAGACATTAGTAGGGACTATCACACAAAGAAACATAATTAGAAATTGTCTTATGCGTTATGAAGAAAACAGAATTTCATAAGAAGTTTATCAGGGGCCCCTAATTTAGATAGAGAAGGGTGAGGGCATTAAGGGATGGCTTCTCTGGGGAGTAACACTGAAGCTAAAGCCAGGCCAGGGTGAGAGGTCAACACTGAAAAGGAAAGGTGGAAACCAGAGGAGTTAGTCTCAGCCTCCCCCAAGAAACAAGTGATTCAGGCATTAGGAATGTGAGGCAGGGAGTTTTGGAAATGGTTGCTTTGAAGTGGAGCTACTGCCCAGGGCCCTCGGAGCAGATACTGGAGAATACACTAGGTATCGTACAACCCACTGCTCATTGCCCAGTCACCGCTCAATGGCTGCTCATCCATTCATTCCTTTATTTACTCATTTACGAAATATTTATGGAGCACCTGCAGGTGGGGAGCATTGTGCTAAACGCTGAGGATTCAGGAGAAGGAAGATCTCTAGCCTCCTGCCCAGCAGGAGGGCAGAAGCACAGGTGGGCCCTGCCTCAGAGGGCTCTAAGAGACGCTCAGATTGTTCCCTTAGGAACCCATTAGACACAGGCATATGTGTATGTTTGCTAAGCCTTCTTTCTCCAGGCGCTCAGCCTTCCCAGACTTGTACATTTTTGTTTTCTCAGAGATTTAAATCTAGTCCTTCCCGCAGAAGCAAAGCTTTACCCACATGAAGCTAAGAAACAGATCACATGGGCCAACATGGCAGACTGACACGGAGCCCAGCGTAGCTGCCCAGTCCTGCCAGATAAACATAAGGAAAGGTCATCCAAACACAGGAAGACAGCCGTCCCCTTGCCTTTTCCTTTACCCCCTCCCCTTCCTCCCTCTGGCTCCCTTATCCCCAGAGGGTGGACCCAGCCTTTCCCAAAGTTTATTCTGAGAGCTCCAGGCTCCCACAGTGGAACGTGCTGTGGACATGGGAATACAACAGCCTGGCCAACAGGGAAAACCAAAAATATAAACGAAGAGATTTAAGAGATTCCTCTCCCCTCCCAAAGTTATAGCCGAAATATCTGCTTTTACTGTTATTACTAATATTACTGCTCTTACCGTCTTTGATTCAAGTCAGCCCATCCCGGAAGCAGACCTTCTGAAGTTTACTGCATTTGTCAGTAAACACTTTGCACAGAAAAAAAAGGAAGCTTTCTTAGGACCTCTGTGCCACTGACTGATCCACTAAACAAATGCAGTAAAATGTTGGGAAATGAAGTCCAGAAAGTCTTACATCTCCAACACTGGCAATGAATTTAACAAAAATACAAGTAACACTAAAATTCCAGGGTAAAAAAAAAAACAAAAAAACAAAAAAAACACCATCATTTCTTTAAATTCACTATTGGAATTTTGTAAATAGCTAGAAGCCCTGAGCCCATAAATAGGAAGTCATTTTATCTTTTACTGACGTATTCCGATCAAAACAGTGGTGAGAGCAAAGGCTTTGGTTTTAATTCTCCACTTAGGAGAAAACAAGTTAATATGACAGGATTGTGTACTTCAATGATTATAAATCAGCATTTGTGATGAAATGTTCAGTGCTCATTTCAAAACAGACACAGTGTTTGAAAGCAAAGCATAATGGTGACCTTTCTCATTAGCTGTTGCTCAAACAAAGATATGTTCCAGCAATATCCGATGCTTCCTTCCTGCCAGGGCCTCCACCCAGTGCAATTTAAAACACTTGTGTTACATCCAAACCAGAACCGGGGATGTGGTGGGGTGGAGTTTCGGCAGCGCTGTGTTTATTATTACTTTCTAAGGTTTTTTAATGTTTTGTTTTCATAAACGTATTGTCACGAGTTGGGTTTGCAAGATTAAATATGTGAAATCCTACAAATGAATTCATCATATGCATATTTACTCTTCTATGCCTCCATCTATTTGTGGCAAATAGTGTCCTAGGTTCTTGACCCCGAGGACACTTATTTCGTTGCTCTTTAGTAAATGTTTTTATTAATACATTGTAAGCCAAAAAACAAAAACAATCTTCAAGAGCTATGCTGAACTTGTTTTATGTACACAATCCAATGAATGCAAATAAACACAAAGCTAAGGAGAGAAGGTGAGAAAGAAACAGAAAGAGAGAGAATGAGAGACTGCTTTAGTACACGGCATCCTCATTTTCATCATAACTGTTTTTCCTAAATCAGGTAATATAAGTGGAAAATGACGAAAGTCAAGGTGATTTTTCTATGGAATGATAAATAAGGAAGTCTTTTTTTTTTTTTCCTGGTCAAAGATCCAGTGCTCAATCTTTGTAGAAATGACCATAAGCTCTTAGTCCAACTATAAATGACTTATCATTTATATTTTCTACTATGGACATAATTTTATAATAGAAAGAAAATACATGTTATTTTAAAAGTAATTTTACTTCTTTATACTTAGGCAGTATAAAGCTTTCTAAAGTATATGTATAGGAGTTAAAAAGAGCTACTAATAAATCCTACTAACAAACACTAGTAAGTCCTCATGAAAGGCCAGGTGGGTGTGTGACTCTGACTCAGTTTAACCAGCTAGGGACTATCAGTGGACTGAGAGTGGAATCTGTCATTCTTTAACAATTTTGCAAAGAATGGGGGAGTTCCTATATCCCCAAAGAAAATCTGGGCTCTACTAGGAAAAGGCAAAGGGGAATGGACAGTGAAGAGGTAGCCAGTGACTATCCAGTTCAGTAGTCCATGGATGTTTCCATGAAGATTAAATAGCATTGTGGGTGTAAATTTGTATAGTGCCCAGTGCACGTAAGTGCTCAAGGGATGGGCTGAGACCCAAGCAAGGTAAATCTCAATCCTTCCAGAAAATCTGGTGTATAAACACCGGAAGAGTAGCTCTTCCTAAAGGATCATGAAATGCCAGGAAGTGAGCTTGCAGCTGCCAGGAGCCACCTTTCCATATGTAGCCTATGGAGAAAGTCTGTCTATTGCAAGAGAGAATAAGGAGTAACAACCTTTAAGAAACCTTAGAAATGAAAAAAGAGAGCCCTAATAGTGTCCTCCAATCCCATGAATCAGGTATGTTTGGAACCCCCTCTGCCCTTGTACCTCTCAGTTATATGAGCCAATAAATCCCTTTTCATTTTTTTATAATAATATTTTTTATTATATTATGTTAGTCACCATACAGTACCTCACTGGTTTTTGATGTAAAGTTCCATGATTCATTAGTTGCATATAACACCCAGTGCACCGTGTAATACGTGCCCTCCTTACTACCCATCACCAGCCTATCCCATTCCCCCACCCCCCATCCCTCTGAAGCCCTCAGTTTAAGCTACTTTGAGTTTAGTTTCTGCTACTTATAACCAAAGAGATGCAGACCAATGCAAACTTCAAAATCATGAGTTCAAGCATCAAGTTTTCTATAACTTGTCATCTTTCCTGAGAGTTTTTTCAACGATGCCTTCTCAGGGCACCCAGTTTTCTACCAACTCCTCCGCTCTTTCCATGTGCATTAGTCCCCTCCTGCCTTCATTTTCCTCCCTTTGTAACTTTGATTTATGGTTCATCATTTTGAAAACTCCCTGGCCCTATTTGGCAAAAATTCAGTCCATGGAGCCTAACTCTCTCTTTTCTCCATGCCTGAACATGAGCAATTAAACAGCAGTAGAGAAAAAAATTACACAAAGGGAAGGTTGATTTCACCCCAAGCTCATGACTAGACCTCATATGGATTCTCAGGATGGTCAGGGATCCTTGGCAATTTTCTGGTTGGCTTTCTCTTATGTTCCCTAATGGTAACATCATCTCTTCCCCACTCCAACTCAAGTGACGACCTTTGCTTCACAGACAAAATGGAACCCATCCTTTATTAATTCTCTTCACATAATAAAAGAGTTATTGTTCCTATTTTAAGCCCTATTCATCTACCTGAGACTTGGATATCATCCCTTCCTATCTTATAAAAAATCCACGCTATCAATTTGCCTTTCCCTAGCCTGTATCTCTAACCTCACCAGGCTAGATAGCTCTGTTTGCCTCTCCAGAGCCACTCTTCATTCTTTGCTACCCTGCCTTTGCTGGGGAGGTGATGTCTGTATGAACTATATCAGCAGGTGATTTTGCCTTTCGTTCTCTTGTGGGGGGGTGGCCAGTGGGAAACCCCAGAAGGAGAGCTGAGAGAGAGAGGAGCCTGAGATAGGAGCACCTATTTCTCTAACATCTTCACCTCAAAGTCTTTTTGGGTTGGCTGTTTCTTTTGAGCAAAGTTATTGTCCTCTCAAGGCAGCCTTCTCCTTCTGGGTTCTGGTAATTTCTCCCTTCCCTCACCCCTTTAAATCTTAGGTCATTGTTCCGCTGTTTCTTGCCCCAGGGTACTTTACATTCCCTTGTAAATTCCCTATATTGTAACTACACCATTGTAAATAGTCCCTTCCTCAAAGGATCCCAAAGTAATTTGTCTGTTTCCTACTGACACACTCTCCTTCTCTAATGCATTCTCATCAACAAATAAACGTACTCAAGCCGCCTAGCCTCACAGATCTTTAATCTTTGCTGCTATCTACTTGTTCTATCCTACACTCTTGATCACATTCCAGATCTTGTCATCAACGGGGATTGTCCCATCTCTGAAATCTTAAACTCTAGTGTCTGAGCATAATCTTCTAACCTTATCAATATATTTCAAAATTGCATCAAAAGTACTAAAGCCCTTGACTCCTACACCCCACCACCAATTTCTCAGTCTCCTCTTGTCCTCATTCCCTTCTCCAGGCAGTTTAAAAACAATGATACATTTTTCTTTCAATCTCTTTCTTGCCTAATACTCTCAATTGCATGTCTCCTCTTTCTTCTACATACCAACCTGGAGAAATCCCAGTCCTGGGTCAGTCCAACTATCCATCTTGTCTACCTTCTCCCTAGCCCGGATGGAAAGGAACATGCATTTGTGCGTATGGGTGTCACTATTCTTTTACAATCTCCAACCTCACTTCCGACCTTTCTAGGTATCCCTAGTCAACATCTTCTCTCTTTCTCCTCAACAATATAATTTTAAAACTGCTTAAATTGAAAGGAGGGTCAACACTGCCATTTTACCTTTCTCGCTTTTTAAAAAAAAGATTTATTTATTTATTTATTTATTTATTTATTTATTTGAGAGCGAGGAGAAAGGTAGAGAGAGAGCATGCATGCACAAGGGCAGGCAGGGGGAGAGAATCTCAAGCAGACTGCCTGCTGAGCAGGAAGCCCAACATGGGGCTCAACCCCATGACCCATGAGATGATGACCAGAGCTAAAACCGAGAGTCACAGGCTCAACTGATCAAGCCACCCAGCTGCCCCTTGTTTCTCACTTTAACTCACTCCAATCTCTTTCAGTCTCACACTGTCCACTGAAGTTGCTTTTCCGTGGTCAGCACTACATTCCTAATTTCTCAGGATGATTGAATTTTCAGGCTTTGCCTTATTTGGCCTCTTGAAGACATTGACAATGTTGTCAAATTTCCTTCTTGAAACCCTCTATCGCCTTGCCTTTCAGTTCAGTATTATCTCCTGTCGCCAGAGGTTCCACCCTTTGCCCTCTTCTCATCCTCTTCTTATTGAATGCTCTTCACATCTCCCCAGATGTTCTTATCCACTGCCAATTGTCACCAGCATGAACAACCTATAAGCACAGGGTCCCTAAGTCTAGAGGTCAAATATTGCTAAGTTCCAAATCAGTATATCTAATTGCTGAGACTTTTAACTGTATGTTTGACCATTACCTAGAATTCAGTATGTTACAAATGAAAATTCACATGACAGTCTGCCTGAGTCTTCCACCTTTACTGAATGGCACTGTTTTCCATTTCTGAAGTCACTGGGACCCAACTTTCTGTCAGCATCTTTGACTTGTAATGCACCAATTCTTATTCATTCATTGGGTCACCAAGCTCTTGTTGGTTCTAATTCTTTCTCAATAGTTCTGAAATCCATGCCCACTCTGTATTCCTTCTGACCTCATTATTTCTTGCTTAGAATGTTATAATAACCCTCTAAACAATCTATAATTCTAATCTACCCATCTTTCATACCACAAAAAGCATGACCATTCCAAAACAAAGGTCTTACCATGTTACTTCCCTTCTCAGAATCCTTCAGTGACTCTCCATTGTCTCGAGGGTAAAATCCAGACATACTAGCATGATATGATAATCTCTAATAGTGTAAATGCCATTGGCTGCAAGAAACAAAAACCAGCTTCTGGCTAACTCAATTAAAAAAAAAGTGTAGTTTATTGGAAAAAGATTGGAGAAGTTTATGGAATTGGAGGAATTGAACAACCAAATGCCAGGAAGAACCTGAACGAGGACAGCTCTGAGGATGTCAGTAGCAGAAGTTAAAAAACCTTAAATGCGGGGCGGAGGGGGGACCCTGGTTGGCTCAGCCAGTAGAGCACACAACTCTTGATCTCAGGGTTGAGAGTTCAAGCCCCACATTGGGTGTAGAGTTACTTAAAAAAAGAAACAAACCTTAACCAGGGCCACCACTTATAATTGTGCTGACTGTACACTATTCATGGTGGCCCTTCTTTCTATAGGGTTATCATTAATGAGACTCAATCTAAAGATTCTCAGGCTCTGTGTCCCTTGCTTCTAGGTTCAAAATCCCTAGGAATAATATTCTGAGTGGCCACCTAGCATGGATAAACTATTTGATTTCTAGACTCATGGCTGGAGCACATGGCACTGGTGTGACTATCAGGGATTCCCTCCTATGTATAGGATGTTCTCTAAGAACTGGGAATCACTGTGAGTATACTGGTCCCTAATTGATTTTATCCAGAACCCCCTTTCCCTTGAGTGCTTATAACAGTACCTGCAAGAGGAACTCATTGAAAAGGAGAAGCCTAGGGACACCTGAGGGGCTCAGTCGGTTAAGCGGTTAAGCGTCTACCTTTTGCTCAGGTCATGATCCCGGGGTCCTGGGATCAACCCCTGCCTCAGGCTCATCGCTCAGCAGGGAGTCTACTTCTCCCTCTCCCTCTGCCTCTCCCTCCCCTCAT